>NW_010413561.1:12840-34095 GCF_000710305.1 Buceros rhinoceros silvestris
CTGGAGAAAAGGTGGTTTTGTAATGGAAATCTTCAGAGACAGGCCTGCTGTTCTACGGAAGATAGTACTTCCTTTTGTCTGAAAAACACACTTCCTTTTGCCTCATGGGGAGAGCTCCCAAGTTCCACCTCATCTCTGATGAGGCACCACGACCAGGAACATCTTCATTCCCATTTGAAAGGGCATTGCAGGGTGACACTGGATGTACAGCCTGGCCAATAAAACTCCACCATGAGAAACTCCCCTTGGAGCAATCTCCAATCAGAACTTTGAGCTTCAAATTGAAAGGTTTTGCCCTAAAACCATCAAGTTTCAACTTTTCAGTAATAACTCTACATTCTTTGGGTAGTTTTTTTTAAGTCCAGTAAAAAGGATTGCAAATCATTTCCCTTTCTTCCTGGGGCAGGGGTGAGCCATGTGGCACCTCTAAAAAACCAAATAATAGCCCCCCAGTTTACATCTAAAGAAACCTCTAAACTTTTTGCTGGTTATCAGTAAATGATAAGTTTTATCTGCCTCTTACCATCAGGGTACTAAGGGGAAAGCTGAAGAGTTTTCTAAGAACTTCTTAAACTGCCAGTGAAAACTCACATTAGAGATAAACCACAGTATCTGAAAATCAGATAAGAGCGTCTCTCCAACTGTCTTATCAAGCAGTAGCACAGAGCTACGAAGTGCACTTACTGTGCAGCAACTGAAGAAAAAAATTGGTGAAAACACTGGGAAACACAAGGCATTTTTGGGCACCCAAAGTGCCCAGACTCCATCTGAGAAAGGGAAAAAAATAAATCTCTAAGCTATGTAATATTTCTCTAGATCACCAGAATAAAAAATTGGAAGAGATGAAAGTGTTCTGAGTTTTTGTTCCTTATTTTAAAGAAATGCCTAACAGAGCCCACACAGGAGAGCACGTGGCTGCTTCCAGGGAAGAGCAGGGACCGGCTGTGGTCCCTTTACCTGAGGTGGGTCAACACCTTGGCCACTGCATGCAGCACAACAACTGGTTTTCCCTGATAACTTCCACACATGTATCCACGTAAGAGCAAATCCAAATAAAGGCTAAGTCCTCCATCCGACGCTGTCCTCTTTGCACACACAGGTAAGTCACAACACATAGCCGCTCCCCAGCTCCTCATGCCCACAACACTTCTCTGCTGAGGTGTAATGTCCCACCAGCACAGGTTCTCTCAAACCTGAGCTTGGCTGCTGACCCACTGCCTCTGTGGCCCTCAGTGTTGTCTTCAATGTTCACAGTCCTCTCACTCTCCTCTTGCAGTTTCCCAGAGTTACTAAGGCTTTCCCAAACTTTTGAGCCTCTGCTCTTTTGAGCTCCTCTCCTTCACCTGTGCAGCCAAGCACTGTACCCCATTCACTAGGAAATGACTGAGACCACAGAGCATGTTGCTCAGATGTGAAAGTATATGACCACCCTGGCTTTGGCATCAGCTTTCCAGCCTATGTGGCTGGAGATCAGTCCCGTGCGTTTTGTTGCTTTTCATGGCTGCACCTCATCGCTGTGGCCATAGAATCACAGAAAGGTTTGGGTTGGGAAGGACCTTAAAGATCATCTAGTTGCAACATCCCCCTGCCATGGGCAGGGACACCTTCCACTAGACCAGGTTGCTCACAGCCTCATTCAGCCTGGTCTTGAACACTTCCAGGGATGGGGCCATCTCCAACCAAAACCTGCTAAAAGAAAGCTCTGCCCATGGGGACCCTGTCTCCTTTGGGGGACACCTGGGGAAACTGAGAAGCATCTCAGGCCAGAGGACAGGGAACAGCCATCAACACCTCGCATGCTCCTTCCTGAGCAGGAAGGGAGCCTGCTGCTGATACGGGCGGCCAGGCAGCACAGCACAGAACAGACCATGTGGGCTGGGGTGGAGGGAGCATAATTTAAGCAACATACAGTAAAGTGACACTAAAATTTCTGTAATTAAGAAGTAGAGTCCTCTGAATGTAAACCACAACATTTTGGGGGGGAACTTCCAGGGCTGCAATGGTCCTGTCTAGTTACAGGTGCAGCATACAGCCCAGTGGAACCACCTTAGATGTATGTGCAGTCCTGGAGGGCTGGCAAGGGTCAGCTCTGCCGCATGAGGATGAAAACAGCCCCTGCCAGGTACCAGCCAGCTCACTGGGAGAGGAAGGAGTCAGGAATGAGCCCAGAAGAAGTGACCCTTGTGCTCTCCCTGTGTTTAATCCCAAAACACAAGGATTTAGAATTGAAACTTCCGACTCAACAGCTTTGATTAGGAGATGTCAACCCTACCAATAGTAATAAACACTTTTTGTTTGTTTGTTTTTAAACCAGGCCTGCTTTTTGCCTTTCAGTATTTTTCCATACATTTCTCCCATAAGCTACTGAAAACAAGATTAGGAAGGATAAATATTAGACACTAATTCAGCACTAACCAGGTACAGGTTTTATGGGAAGACAAAGGAACCACAGGATCTCATGGACAGGTAAAAGCCATTTCCAGACCTGGCAGTTCAGATGAAGACAAAAGGTTCAAGCACCACATTTAGGAGCAGCCTGAGCCCAGTCTAGCTTTTAGGAGGGAGGCTGAACCAAAGCAGCAGAGTAACACCAACCTGCATCACCAGCAGTGTGGAGGGAGGTGATGGCTCCCACCCAGCTGTCCTTTCCTCTCCAGCTAGCGAGAGGCAGGCAGCTTTCAGCAGGGGTTTAAAGCCAGGCTCAGTCTGAAGGCCTAGCACGATGCCACGACAGTTATCTTGCAGCACAAGGGTGGAAGGTGTAGCCAAGGACCACAGCAAGGGCTTTTTGGAAAACACTGGGGACAGAGAGAGAGAGTGGCAGAGTGAGTTTGGAGCTGCAGTAGGATAAATGAGACTAAGACATAGTTTAGTCATTAAAGCAAATGCATCTGACATTGGCTCCGATAGACTAGTTCCAGATTTATATTACACTGAACCTAGAGCCAGTGCATAAGCAGTGCCATGATAATTAGAGAGAGCAATATAGAAAAACAAATCACTGCATTAAGAGAAACAAATAGATCCTGGGAAAGTGCCATGTTTTTAAACTGGGCCACAGTGACTTGGGCTGGTCAGGGCCTGTTAGATCACCTTCCTGTCCAGGCATTTGGGTTTTGTATCTCAATAGCGTTGAGAAGCTCGGGCAGAAGAAAGAAAAAGCTACTATTTTTCTCTTAATAGAACAGCGCGTTTAAATAATAATAATAAAATGCTCGGCCAAATAAAAGCCACAGCAAAACCAAGGGAAAGGCAGATCCAACACAACTTTCTCAGGCTTTCAGAAAGCATTTTCTCCTGCACTGCAGACCTCCCTTCCTTAACGCCTCCCTCCTCCAGCTTCCCTAGTCACACAAAGCAAGAAGTTAAAGGTAAACATCTGTTTCTGCTTGCTAACCTTTCTTTTTTTCCTTAGGAGGCTCTTACTGCTGACAAGGGCACTGCACATATTTCACTCCAAAAGATCAAGCGAGGATAAAGGGAGTGGTTTCCTGCTCCTATAAGCAGCCCGTGCCAGCACAGTAATGCTGTTTAAGCACAGCTCTTCGTCATCACCAGCATGAATGAAAAGCCAAGGCAACCCTCGGACACAGCGAACAAGATCTCTTATAAATCAGGACAGCGAGCTGCCCTCTGGCTCTGACATCACCAAACCACCGTTTCTGTCCTGTTTGTCATTGCTTGATCCCCCAGGCATCATCTCTGATAACAGGGGGAGGTAGAAGGAAGGTCTGGGGGAAATCGCCCTGAGAAAGCGCTCTTCCCCCACAAGCACCAACACAGCATCTTCCCAGCCTATCTGCGTCCCCCCACCCACTGCAGCCCCTTGCCTGGGGGCTGTGATGCTGCCCTCTCTGAGCTGCTCCCCAGGCCCCGCACCGGTTACACAATGCCAAGTGACATTTCACTTAGGCTGTTTCAGAAGAGCAGAAAGAAAAGACACAGTATTATGCTTTCCAAATGCCCTCAAGTCATACTCTTTCCATCCATATTTTTCATCTCCAGCAATGGAGCACAGCAACAAGGTCCCTGTGACCTCTCTTTGCTTGTGCAGACCCCACGCCTCCACCGCATCACCCTCCTTCCATGGCTGGGGTGTCTGCCCGCCGCCTCCAGCTGACCTGGCATACCCCTCGCCCTCCAAAACATTGAGGGATGAGATCATCCAGAGCAGCTTGTAAGACAAACATCCTGACAGCTCTCGCTAACATTTTCCACAGGTTTCTCATGCTCCATTAGCTCTTGCTAGACCGTATCGCAAAGCGGTCGCCGTAATTAATGGCTTGTGTACTTTTGCACACACGGCTTCTTAGAATCCCTCTGCACCTTTCTAAACAGGGTCAAAATCACCAGGCCAAGGCAGTGAATGTGCTCAGTAAATCCACAGTCTTGACAATCACTTATAACCTGCTCTTCTGACAAACTTGCCTCTGTTCCTCCCACTTACATGTATTTCTTAAAAAAAACCCAGACCTGCTGCCATCTCCCTTGTAAGGGGGCAGGTGTAAACAGAAAGGCATAAAATGAAATCATAACTCAACTAAAATCTTTCATCTCAATTATATGCCCACAATGGGCAAAGGGTCCAAGGAAAGCAGTCCCAAATTTTCTTGCCTGGATCTAACCTTTAGCTAGAGCTGTGACGAGAGAGAAGTGATGGAAGCAAGAGGAGAGGGGCTTCCCTACGTGGATGGGGCTGAAAAGGGAAAGAGAAAAGTGCAAGCTGTGAGTCTGTTCTAGCAGGAGAAGCTCCTTGTTCCAAGATTTGGTGCAAAGACACCCAAGAGAAGCAGTGGAAACCCTTTCACACCAGTAACTCCAGCTCAGAGGAGAGAAGGCCCTCGCCATGGCTTGGGCAGGGCAGCTTCTCCTCCAGCTTTGACCTCTAGGGAACCCAAGTCAAACCCTCGCTTCATTTGGAGTCATGAAGAGCTTCCCTGCCAAGCCCAACAGATCCACAGTTTCATGTGCAATCACAGAAGGGTCCAGGCTGGGAAGAGATGCCCGAGTACCCTCTAGTCCATCCCATCAGAGCCAAGACCTGCGCACCACTGCTTCTGCAAACGAGGGTTCACAAAACATCCCTCTGGAATGCTGCGCCCAGGCAAGGCAATCCAAGGGGCTGGGTCTGTCCAGCTTCCACAGAGACCAGGAGGGAGGGCTGTTCTGGTCAGACCCAGAAGGTTCCAGTCAGCTCAACAGCATGGCCATCATCTCAATCAGCGTTATGGAGAAATCTCCAGCTCCGTCCTGGAATCCAGCTATGCCACGCTCAAAGGCAGATGCAGAGCCACGCATTTGCTCCATCTGCATCCAAAACAAGGAGTGCCACGTCCCCAAGAAGATAGTCTCTGTTCTGCAACAAGGCATGCTGCAGTCACATGCTTTTCATAGACAGGACTTGAATTTCAACACTTGCAGAGATCCCTTAGACACCTTCTTCCAGAGTAGTTCACCAATGATAGTACCACCAGCCCCTTCCCTCCCTCTCCAGGCAAGGACCAACATCTGCCCCACAGCAGCATCTGACCACAGCCCCAGTATCTGCACATGCTTGTGCTCCTGGTAATAAAAAGGTCATCGTGATAATGGGCACATAAGTAGTACCAACGGAGTCATTTTTACTGGCGCCACCGTTCAGGCAGGCATCACTGATATTTACGGTGGAGTACAGTCGTGGTTTTAAGCAGTATTTGGGTTTAGCAGCCATTACATTATTTTGAAATATGCACACCTTCGGTAGATGCTTAAAGCTCTGCTACACTGGGGCATAAACTTAGTATTAATTTTGGCTCCACAAAGGAAATTGAAAATGGTGCCCTCAAAATCATTATGCTGAGCAAAACTTGGCAACAGAGGAAAAGACAGCCTGGAGGGAAATAAGAGAAAATACACTTAAGGCAGCCGAAAGACCCCGTGGGAATTACTCAGCCCAGGCCCCAGGATGCAAAGGATGATGTTGGAGCCAACATGGGGGATGTGGGGACCTCTGGCATCAAAGCCCCACACCACAGCTGTGCCTTAGTCCCAGCTGGTAGAAACCCCTGGGGCTGGCCTTCCGCCAGTGAAGTGTCATTTGCTCTAATTTTAGCCCTATTTATGTAACCTCTGTGATGAGGGTAAGGTGCAATGTTCCTGGAGGAACTGTGCTGGGGACCAAGCCTGTACCCACACCTCTGGAGCGGTGCCCAAGGCAAAAGGAGCCAAGGTCCTTTTGCCCCAAAGTACTGATCACAGGCAGTACCTGAAAGGATGCTACCCATGTCTCACAGGCTGTATCCTGACAAGCAGTAGAGGATACACTGCTGATGAATTCAACCATGAATTCCTCGATGAATTCCACTGTTTCATCCAGTCAGCCAATACCCTCACCTGCCAAACCACCATCACTCACGATGCCCCAACACTGGCAGGGCTGTGCATCTCTCTCTGCAGATCCAAAGGGAAACATTGCATGTCCCAACCTCCTCAAGGCAAGCTTCTCCTGCCAGTAAAAGACGTACAGATGGCAAAAGTGGGTGGGCCTGCTTTTATATATAAATATAAATAAAAAAGCCCACTTCAACTGCCACCCCAAAATATTCCACCTGCTGACTCTGCATGTTCTGACCTCTCTCTAGAGAGTTGCACAGAACCCCAGTGACCTGCCCTGGTCTGTAGGTGCAAGGAATTTGATGTCTATTTGAATAAGCATCAGAAATAAGTGGGGTTTATTGAACTGAGATAAATTCTTGGACCTCATCCATGTAGAAAGGAAATACTCAGAATTCATCTGAGAGTTGACTCAGACCTGCCCTTTCAACCTCATATCCTGACACTACAGCCTACCTATATAAAAAAATAAGAAGAAAAAAAACCCATAATCTCTACTGGGGTTTCAGCAAGTAGCAGAACTGAGCCCAGGGAAACAAAACCCTTGAAGAGCTCCATGGGAACAACTGCTGGTGAGCGCTGTCCTCCTTTTCCTCTGGCTTAGGACAGCAAAATCCTGCAGCTGGAGCAGAAGCAAGGACCCGTCTCTACCTGGGACCACACGTCACAGGCATTAGCAGAGTCATGACAGAGGAAGCAGCTGTTCCTGTTCCCCCCCCACCCCGAAGCCTGTAATGAGCTGCAGGGATGACTCCACCACAGCAGCATCCTCCATCCCCCCAGCTGTTTAGGGGCAGCCCATGGAGCGACACCAGCAAGGAGAGGGTCTGCCTTGCAAGTCCCCACCAGCTTTTAGAGGAAGGCAGGGAGCAATCAGCGGATTTTCTTGTTTTCTACAAGGATTTGCAGGAGCAGAGCTCTGGCTGGGTATGGCTCAGATTAGTTTTCACATGTATAAAATTGTGCTGGCAACACAGTTGCCCTTTATTTAATGCAGATCGTGTATGCTCCCCACTCCCAGTCAGAGCAGAGCAAGCATTACCTCATGGACTGGATGTAATTTCTCAGCTCTCCGACTTCAATAAAAAGTCTAACACCTGCAAACTTTTTAAACAAATCATATATATTAGAGCAGAAAACCCCCCACACGTTCTCCTGAACTAGCAGCCATGCCTCCTGAAACCAAATCCTCCAGAAGACATCTGGGCAACGCTGGTGTCATTATTACAAGCCCCCTGCCGTGGTGCTGGTGGCAGAGAGCCCACAAACCTGCTCGACAAAGGCCACTCTGTTGCCGGGGATCCCTCTGCCATACTGAGCTTCCTGGGAATCGGATGGATTGATTTCAAGAGTGCCTTAAAAAAATAAAATAAAAATCTGTTTGTAAATGTAAATTGAAACAATGGAAAGTGAAGGGCAAATCCTCCATTTGCTTGTGCGGGTGCTGATACCAAAGCGGTGTTAGAGGCTGAAGCACACCATGGAGGCATCGATCACAGACCTGTGCATGGGGACACCAGAGGTGTCTGGGCTGCAGAGCCCACGGGGCAGGGGAGAAGGAGGAGTCTTCAGTTCACATTCCTGGGTACAATCCTCTGAAAAGCTGCTTTCCCTCCCCACCCCAGCAATAAAAAAAAAACCCGAAAAAACCCCCACATACTTGAGCTCCTGAGCAGCTGCTAACTAGGAGCTGAGTGCTGGGTGGGTTGAGAGCAGCACGGTTTTGCCCCCAGACCTGAGGCCCAGAACTGCTTAATTCAGGTGTGTGCAAACAGATTTGCTAGAGCAGGTTCCAAGAAAAAGCTCATTCATCTAAAGAAAAACTTGTTTTCTTCTTCCCCAGACCTTTTAGAGCACAACTCCCTTCCCAAAGGTAAGGTGAAAGAATGAGAACAGAGGTGGCAAACCTCCCCCTCTCTCCAAGCCCTGAGCAGCAGAAGGACCCATGTGCAAACCTCATGAGCGACCTTTGTTCTGGTGACATTTCTAGCCCAGTCACCAGGTCAGAGAGAGCAGGGACAAGTTTAATTAAACATCCAGACTATCCGGTGGTGCTTTATTATCACCTGAACCTTCCCACTGCTTCTCAAGTGAGACCTGAGGCACATCATCCTGACAGCAGATTAACAAGTTTATCTTGGTTGATTGACCCAGACTTTGGAGCCATAGGAAAAAGGAGGGCTTGAAGTCCGGCAGAGCTCAGAGCCAAGTGTCACTCCTGAGTGACACCCCAGAGCTCAGCTGGAGCAGCCCCACCCAAAGTCCTGTCACCAGCAGCCTGTGCAAACTGAGCAAATGCTGGCAATTAGTATCAGAGATAAACCAGATCCATTAGTAGATGGAAGGGGAACTCAATCTGTTTTACAAATGGAAATGAAGTAGCAGCCTCAATTATAGGATTTTTAAAAACATGCAATTTAGCAAAATGTTGATTTCCTTTTCGTTTACTTCGTTCTTTGTCTTTTAGATACTTCAGCTCAAGTAGCAGGCAGTATATTAACCGACCAGATTTTGGCAATGTGTTTAATAATCAAGCTCAAATAAGTGCTCTTAGGAAATAATTTTATTTACAGTTCAGCTGGGAAAGAATATTAAAGCTTGAGTATTTGGGTAAAATTATTATCCTCCAGTAATATATTTAAGGCATTTGGGCTGGAGATGACTAGTACTAGTGAGTCACAGCCCAGCATTTGACCTTCCAGAAAATCTGTTTATTTGAGACAAAGAGCAGGACTTGGCCTGGGCAGCTAGTCACAGCCAGCAGTGGTTGTCCCCTCCCTCACCCCTCCTGTCCCCTGAGGCCAGGAGGAAGATTTTGGGGTTTCTAGGAAGTAGCAGAATCGCTCCTAAGCCACCAGACTCCCTCCTCCATGCAGTTGCTTTATGTGTGGATATGTTTTACCATCTGCAGCAAGACGGGAGTTTGGGAACACTGCATGAAGATATTTCAGCATGTACATGCCTGTATAATAACTTTTTTTTAATTGGTCCAGCCCACGTTACTGTTTAAATAATTGAAGGTGCTCAGCATTAAACATATTTTGCCATGCTTTTCCCGTGGCACCTTTCCCACTCCAAACTGTTTGGAATCTGAACAGAGACTAAGCATTAACTAATTAAATTCCTCAAAACAAAGGTTAATTAGCGTGTTTGTTTTGGATTATGTATAGATTGAATTACTAAACACTGTATGGTACCATGAAAAAAAAAAAGCAGGATGAAAAGAGGAAACATTCCTAAGCCCAAGGAAGGGGTCCTCTGGCTGCCGTGCAGCTGCCTTAACCATTTGTTCCTGAGTTCAGCACAGTGCCTCTCCAGCTACCACTAGCCCTCCCAATCCACAAGGAATGTCCCACAGCCCTGAACTGGGGCTTCAGCAGCTCCACACCATTTTAGGCAGATGGGTAGCAGAGAACCCGTGTTTGGCTTAGGATAACATTACACCAAACACCTCTTCCAACAGACGCGCGGTCCCATTCGCTGCGCCAGACAGCAGCCACGGAGGACACGAGGTTCCTCACAGGGCACCTTGGACAGAAGCACTCCCCTCCTCCCTCCAACTGCCTTCTTTCTATTCTGGTTCCAAGATGGAAAGTTTGCAACATGGAGCCTATGTTCCAAGTACTTAAATTATACAATTATCTGTAGACCAGGATAATGACTTGAGTCCAAGAGCCAGACCACACCACAAGAAACACGCTGGTGTAGATTCACCTAGATTCTACTTCTCACCCATAGGCTGCCCCTGTAAAGGCAGCATCAAGCCACGCGGGATACACGGACACACCACTTGCAACTCCTAAGAGGTAGGAAGATATCAGCTAACACCAGCTGCGGTGTAATTACCCAACAGCATGTAAATACACAGACCAGCCCTGAAAGGAGGGCACGCAGGGCACTATTTTAAAAAGAACAAAGGAATCTAAACAGCTTGATTTTTTTCTCAAGCTGATTGCGTAGTGCAGTTCTTCATACTCACTTGGCCTACAGCAAAGGGAACGGTGTCAGGTTTATCTGGTGTAGGCATTTCCACATGCCTTCGTGGTGGGTTGAAGAACCATTTTATCTGTCTTATGACAGCTGACACGAGATCCTTTGTTCCTTAGCAGAATAAGTCTCTGTATTTCAGCTTTCAATTCATTTTTGATACAAACAGAAGCCCTGAATCAGTCACAAAACACATCTCTTCTTTCAAAGCATCTCCCACTGCTTCAGCAAACAATAACCAGCTTGATAGCCCAAACAGCAAAAGAAAAGTAAACTCACAGGCTCTCCTCAGGTGACAGATTATCCCTGAATTGTGCTTATCCAGAACCTGGCCACCATCCACAAAAGCTTCTCTCCTGCTGCCCCACATCAGCATAACATAAACTTCAACATAACCTTGGAGATGCAGTTTCCGAAGGTGGTGCCAGACAAGCTCTGCTGGCACTTGCAAGGGGGCTGAAAAGGGCAGTTCTTTGAGGACATGTCCATTCCTGGTTTATCACTGTGTGGTCATCGCAGCACTACCAGGAGGAGCAATGAGCTGCACCTGACACCTTCAAAGGAGGCAGAAGTAGCTTCTGCTGCTTGTCCTCACCCTGATGTGCTGATCCTAGCCCGTGAGGTCAGCATTCCTCCTCAGTCATGAATCTCCACTTAGACTGCCCTTTTTTTGCCACCAGACTTTTTGAATTCATTACCAGATCAGGGGACCAAAATGAATAAACTCATTTTACAGCCATTGCTTTTGAAAAAATGCAAATAAAACAAGCTCTCTGATTTTTTTTTTCTCTGCTTAACATTTCTTCAAATGCATTTTGTTATGAAATATTCTTTCTGCAGATCTAGGAAGGCGAACCTAATTAAAGGTACTTTATTGGGGAACCTTATATCAACATTTGCTTTAAAGAAGCATGTTGCTAAGGCCAAAACTCCTTTTTTAAAAACTCAAAAATTTTTGCCCTGCTGTAGAAAATATATCTTTGAATGAGGGATATCTTAGGAATCAGAATTTATTCCCCTTTTCTCCTTTCCTGATGGTCTTATGTTTCACGTTCACACCCTTTGGGAAAACTGCCTGGGAAACTTTCCTGACGATACATTGAAGGTCATCGACAGTAAATGTGATACAAAGTGAATCCAGATCTCAGGCTTTGCAAATGTTCATTATGTAAATCACAGGAGCTGTGAAGATGGAAATGAGGCATACAGATGCTGTTATGCGTGAAAAAGCAGAGGGGAAACTTCAGAGTTCCCTTCATGACAGAGGCGGTTGGTGTCTACAGGCGCTCTCCTCCCTGCGGTATTTCTAGCATGAAAAGGTCTCAGATGCTCTACGGGTGTTATTTCAGAAATGACTAGCTCTGTGGTCCTCAGTGTAGGTCAGGAACTGGGACAGATCTTTAAATTCATCACACATCTGGGAGAATAGAGGGCCAGATGCAGCTGCAGCCTGGGAGGAGTGAAATGGGGAGGGAGCCTGTGCAGGGCAGTAGTGAATGTGTGAATGCCTGTCCATTACCCTCATTTCTGGGACGAGTCTTGCTGATGGCCGTTAGTCAAGACTAGAGCCAAGGAGGAATGTATCTGTGTCGTGAACTGCAGTGCAGAGTGGCACAAGAGGAGGAGATGAAGATTCAACGTTTGATTTCATGAATCCTTGGGCATATCACTTGGAGTTCAGCCTTTGAAAGATGTCAGAGATCAAAGGATGAAGAAAGATAACCAGCTTCATTTCCAGATCTATTCCAGGGCATGGATTTCCTGCACACTCCAACAGGAAAGGAGCGAGCACCTTGGTGCTTTGTTTTTAAATATTGCTAAATGCCTTCAGGTAGCCAGTTTCACCATGAGGAGACAATATACATTTAAATGGCAGACCTTAATGAGTGTAGACACCAATCAAATGAGCTTTGTTTCAGTTTCCAACCTGAAAAGAAAGGAGCGAGGATTAACCTGTCTTCTGTTTCTCCCAGGTCTTGCTCAGGTTTGAAGCCCAATTCTACTCCAAGCAATAAATACCATTAAGAGGTACCAAAGGCCTGATTTCAAGAAGTGATGAGTACTCAGCACTGGTGTTTGGCAGTGTTGAAACTCGGCTGCAGTGTCTCAAGTATGGTTCCTCAAAAATGATGGAATCAAAAACTCAAGACTGCTTTTGGTATTTTTGGCTTAAAAGCTCATATGGGAAGCTGGGATGCAGACACGTCGATGATGAGGTGGGAGGACAACATCGAGTCAGGTGCTCTCCCATCAGGCGACTGGCTCTATCCAGGGCAGACTGAACAGTAGAGTACGGCTGAGCCTTCCCCCACAACCTCATTATAGATGTGCTCTGACCTGCAGCAAAAAAAAAAAGAGAAAAAGAGGAAAGGAGCAGTAAGACAGCACTGGAAGGGAAATTCCAACTCCCTGACCTTGGGACATCCTCACCCTTCTTGTCAACAGAGCAGCAAACAGACCAGAAAGGGTAAAATTGCCTCAAAATGAAAAAAGAAAAAAAGCAAAAGATCTGTTGAGTCATCCAAAGTGTTTCCATCAAGATATTTTGTTAGCAACTGCGCTAGAAGTGTAAATGTAACACGTTCTGGTTTGGCTCTTCCTTTAGCAGCGAGATCGATTTGCATTCACACATGGAAATCTGGTTTACAACAAGGTTCTCCTGCCCCTTCCTTTTTCATTGTTTCCATCACGTATCTTGGCTGGAAAATCTGCTTTTGTGAAAAAAAACCAAGCCACCAGACAAACTGGGGGCACACCATTCCCCGCAATGCACGTTTTCTTTTGAGAGGTGTTTTTTTTAGCTCTGAAAGGTCATTTTGAGAAGCAGGAAGGTTTTGTCCTTGGCCTCACCACCCCCCTGCACTGTGGGCTGAGTGGGGTGAGGGGAGCCTCGCTCCCTGAGGAGGAACTTGTCCTCTGCGAGCACCGGCTTTCACAACACATGTAGGAAACATCTTGCGCTGGCCTTGATTTATGCAGAAGTGTTAGCTAATCTCTTTTATGTAATCACCGATCGCTGTTTCTAAAGGCTAAGTCCCCAAAATGGAAGGAATAAATTAAAAGAGACAGATGCGGTTTGCTGACTCTTTGTTCCAATTACAGCCTCAGAAATAACCTAGTTAGTTCGTGCCGGTTTATGCAGGAGTTCAGACACATCGTGCACGCACCCAGACGGGCGCATGCAAGTTATCTGCTGTTCAGCCCAGCCTCGCGGTCTGATCCTGCTCACACCGAAGCCACTGGAATTGCTCCAGGTTTATTCTGCTGAAATGCGATCAAAGTCTGGTTTAAAGTAGAACACTGGGTTTTCATTTACACTGGATGCCCTTGCTTGGCACCGCTGCAGGCTTCCTCACCCAGAGCTGGCTGCCTTTGGTCACCCAGAGTGACACAGGGAAGGCAAAATCTTGTAAGTACCTTCTGCAGCATCTCCACCCAGGTTCATACTCTACAGAGCGCAGGTTAAGAGCCAGCCTGAGGCTCAGTGACCCACTTGGCTGACGTGGTTACGAGTCACCCCAGTCCACTGATGGAGGAGTTGTGTTCCAGCATGTCCAGACACCCAGGATGCACAGATTGGCCAACAAAACACACATTTGGGGGTG
The DNA here is from genome assembly GCF_000710305.1 of Buceros rhinoceros silvestris. Taxonomy (NCBI): domain Eukaryota; kingdom Metazoa; phylum Chordata; class Aves; order Bucerotiformes; family Bucerotidae; genus Buceros; species Buceros rhinoceros. The sequence goes on from NW_010413561.1 coordinate 26,805, forward strand.
GGCAGGGTGCAAATAAGCGTGGTGAGAGACTTAAATTCCTGCTGCTGGGAGAGAAGAAGATACAGCATCTGCTCAGCCACCCCACCTTCACTCCACAGAGATAAAGACGCCTCCTGTTTTAGGGATGGAGCCACTGCCTGGCTCACGGATATGAACGAATGAGGTCACATGAAAGACTCTCTTTATTTTTTCCCTATGAAAAGGTATTGTCGAATAGGGCTAGTGTAGGTTTCTTTCCTCCACCAAAGGCTCCCCTGCCGTGACTGACTTCAGGGGCAGCTGGAGCAGTCCCATGGGCCGTAGAGAATATTTTTCCATTTTATGTAAACTGAGCTCAGTAAAAAGGGGAAGATTTATGCTCGGCAAACATTTCCAAGGAGCCAATATTTCCCTGTTACTTACTCATGGCTTGTGAACACAAACCTCACACAGCTGGTACCTCCACTAATGATCCCATTACAATATGTATTGAGCTGATACTCTGTGATATCTCATTGAGGTATTCATCCATGTCGGAAAGGATTTGTCCATAAAAACTTCTCCTCTCATACCGTTACAGGATGATGCTGCATTCATTCCTCCTTCCTCTGTCATCTGATGCTGCCTAATCCCACTCAGTGACGTCAATCACAGGGGGAAAATAAGACAATTAACTGGCAATTAATTAAATTATAAACTGTAAGGAAGAGCAGAATATTTGTAAACCTTAATAGCCTTATTAACATGCACATTACAAGCTGGTTGCACAATCTTATGGCTATGGATGTCTTTATATATCCACGACATCACACAGGCTTTAATCGCAGGGTGACAGTTGTTCACCTCAACAGGCTGTGCAATGGCTCAAGGAACCTGCCCGGCCAGCCCGCAGCCGTGGCGGCTCCTCTGCTTTCAGCTCCCCTCCAGAGGAATGCTGGTGTAAAGGATGACCGGAGCACAGGCCGTGCTGCGGCTCCCGCAGTGTCCATGCTGCAATCAGGGCACAAGGACGTGGGGATGGCTGTTCTCTACAGACAAGTGTTTCCTGCACATCTCATGGTGTGTGTAGGCCACAGGGAGCTCTACCCAACCCCCGGGCTCCTTGATCCAGGCCAGGAGTATATTGATTTGAAACAACTCCAAGGCCTGCGGTGACAGTCACCCGGTCCTGGGCTCTCTCTGAGACGGACCAGGTGCCTGATCATCATGAGTGGTGAGCCTTGGCTCCTTCCCCTGCTCCCTGCTCAGACAGGTGGGCTGCTGGCTTTTCTATCACAAGGACACATGTGCATTGGGCTAGGGCTGAAGTCTGAAAACCCATGGGTGACAGCAACTACAGATTATTATTACATAACGCACATGCAATGTGGTTTTGGTTATAGTGATTTCCTGTAGGACTAAAGGAGAGTAAGTGGGAAGAAAACAATGGCTCAGGTAAGGCACCCTCTGCAAAATCGCAGTGGCAACAGCAGAAGCTCCATCAGTGAGGAACTAAGCTCAAGGCTTAACGCATCCCGTAATGGTGCCTGACCTCTGTTTACCAGTCACGAGAGAGGAGGGAAAAAACCCAACCCAACCCACGAGAGAGAGAACAGGAGGCCATGGCCAGCCCCAAAGGAGGTACCAGGACCTACAGCATTGCAGTGGGCATGTTGCCCCTATCAGTGCCCGGTCCTCAGGTACCCGTGAACAACCTTCACACAAAACCTTCACGGCACTCGCTCTCTTTATCTTTTTATCTATTTCTATGATATTTTTGTCTTGGAAAGGTCATTGTCTTGGAAATCAGTCCATTGAATACACACCAAACCCTCAATTTCTTCCTAGTCTATGTGTTCCAAAAGAAGTACCTTGTGAATTACAGTGGGAGAGTGACCTACTAAAGCAGGGAAATTAGAGTGTAGAAGATGGATGGAGCTGTAAATCAAATTTGCCTCCAACAGCAGGTACAGCCTAACTAGGCTCTGCCATCCTCCCTCTCTCAAAATCAGCTGCATCCCAAATCTCAGCTGTGCTAACCCTGGTTCCAGTCCAGTGTTATTTCTGTTACACGTGAACTGGGATGACATGCACCCAGACCACTCATTTATTTGTGGAGCATGGACTGCTGACCCATAGCCAAGTGCTAATAAAAGCAGCATTCTCCTTCCTGTGCCATTCTACGCTGGGTACCGGGGGCGGGCTGGACCCTCGGGGGCAGGCTGGACCCTTGGCCATATGGTGCTTGCTGTGAGCAGCCTGGGGTCATCAACCAGCAGCAGTTTAAGATCTCCATTCTTAATTTTGATGGAGCTGCATTGCCATGTTCATTCCTCTCCCAGTTCAGCTCTATATTTAGCCAGGGATTCTGTCCTTGGCTTATTTTTTTCAGCGAGGCTGGTAGCTAATGCTGCACTGCTTGTCAATGCGCGGGCTGTTCTTGGGATGCATGAGGCAGTCAGATGTGACAGAAGCAAGAGGTTTCTTTCACAGCTAGGAAGGAAGAGGAGGAAGCCAAGTATTTCCATACCCACCCTAGGAGCTCCTGTCCCTGGGGAGGGCTGGAATCTGATGCCGACTGGCGCTGGGAACACCCACACTCAGCTAACCTGACTGCAGCATTTGCTGTGGGATAATTGGCTCTGGGGAGGCATTGCAACAGGAAAAAAAATACATTAATCAAAGAAGATGGGACATCAGTCACTTCAAAAATAACCCAGGGTGAAGCTCCAAGAAACTGCGATGACCAGGGGCCAGATCTGGATTCCCCAACCCCAGCTCACGGCCGGGGTAATTCTGACCTCGGCGAAGTCTCCTGGGCTGGTGCCGAGGCCAGTGAGATCAGAATCTGGCCCAAATCACTTGGCCTCCTGCTGCACCCCATGTTGTAACTATCCATGATGTTGACACATTCAACTTGCCACTCGTTTGTGGGACTAATTACACATTCGCATTTGTCTGCGCTCGCTCAGCTCCTAGCAACTGCAGTCACAGTCCTAATTAAAATAATAGACTGAGATTGGTAACATCACTGATTTAACAGGAAATTAGAAGAGTTACGTTCGCAGAGCTTAGGTAATTGACACCAACAGCGTTTTTCTTGTAACGTGCATTCTGTGATTGATTTCATTCCCCAATCAGACCTAAAAGCAGCTCGGGAGCACATCCCACCATCAGATTGCAGTACAGAGGAATTAAATGACGATTACGCCACTGCTTGCTCTAGAGCTGGCAGCTGCGGGCTAGAGCACGGCTTTGAGCTTCCAAACCAAACATTAGACCTAAAATTATAAAGCCTAATGGAAAACAAACCATGTTTGGTGCGATATGTTTGGTTCCCTGCACGGCTTTCATCTGACAGCGCTCCTGCTCGGGAACAGGGCTGCAGTCAACGCCAGCGCACCTTGTGCGACCTCGGTTGCCTCAAACACCAACTTCCTTAAAATGATACTACAGTTTCCCGCAGGCAGGTGGAAAGGCCCCGTGCGCACCACTGTGCAGTGCTCTGGGACGCTCCGGTCACATGGTGGTGGAGCCCAGGGCACACGATGATGGGGAATGTTCAGGGCGTGTTAAGAAGCTTTCAACATCATGCTGAAGGCTCTGCTGTGCTAACCCCATGGGGCAGCTCACTCCATGTGAAGATTTGTGTGTGGAAAACATCACAAGGCAGCAATATTCCCATTCTTAGGAAGGAGAATTAGATTTCTGCAGAGGGCCCTGCTTGTTCTCATGGTGGCCCAAGTCAAAAGGGGTCCATCCGAGCCTCAGGGAGATGAATCGGTCTTTCTGTGCTGAGGAAGCTTCTGACTATACAGTGTGCATGTAAGTTATTCATGAAACAGACTCTGGCATTTCAACAAAACAGGCTGTCCTGAGCATAACAACTGTCTCAGGTGGACCGGTTCAGTGAGAGTAGCTGCAGCTGGGACCAGTATCTTCCTATCACCTCTCCCCCAAGCCTGGGGCCACAAGGGCAGATGGGTTTCTGATCTGTCCTCCTGAACGTGACATCTACTCCAGCTCCCTCCAGTTAGTGTGTTAGTGCGTAAGTTCCCCGCACTGTGTTGCACTGGGTGGTCGGTTCCTTCCAGAAAGGCACATATAGCCCTATTGGAAGGCACCAAAATGGAGAACCCGTCTCCGTCCTTGGTAGTTTCATCCAATTGAGAGCCACTTCCAAAATGTTCTGGCCAACTCACATCCTCCTCTGCTGCCTAAAGGTGCTCTATGATCACTACAAACAGACGTCCCTAAAGATCATGGTCCTAACAAACGAGGAGAGTGAGAGTGGACAGTGTGGGAGACCTGAGTGGGGAGGACGTAGTGGGTGTTTGCAGCCACCACGGTAAGGAGGTCTGATGCCCTGAAGATACACCCACGGCAGGGCCGACTGCCACACATTTTGGGTGACTGAAAACCATTCACAAGGTTCAACCAGTGACCTTCTGCATGGGACACTGACTAAGAGATTTTACATACAAGAAGTATTATTTATATCTGTACATCGACAGACTGAGACACCACCTCTGGAAGCACATATAACTGCTGCCTGCTCTGAAGAAATGCATCGCCTGTAAATTATTGTGCAAAAGGTCTATGAAATGCATTAGGTTGCAAAAATATTAGTTACTTCATAGTCATATGCTCCTGTGGGCTCCTTGCTATTTGTGGACTTAGAAATGTGCCGGGAAGAACAAAGTACACGTGGCCTGGACTTCCTTGTCTGATATTAATCCCAGCACAGCAGGGCTATAAAACGTTTTCATGAACATGTATGTCTTCTACAGAGAGCTTCGTGGAATAATGCTGCCGAGAGAGCTGCCACGTAGGAAACACCTGTCCACGGTTTATAAATCCAATCCATCTCGGCATGTCTCTCGGAGTATTATCAGGGCCCTGGGGAGCTCGCGCGAATGCTGCTCTTGCAGCTTGCATAGATAATTGTTTACAAAAGTCTTCCTTCCCTTCTGCCGCGCCTGCGAACGATTATGTCCAGAGGCATTTGTTGTGTCCGTCTCGTTTGACTCCAGCAGCTCCCAGAGGCATTGCACACTGGATGCTCGGGTAAAGCCCCTGCCTTCCCGCTGGGCTGGGACAAGAGGATGCGGCTGCGCTGTGCTCTGTCCCGTGAGATCCCGCTTTCCGGTGGTAAATGACAGCCTGGTCTTTACACACTCCGTCTGTGCACTAAAATGAGGACTGGGGCATCTGCATCCCGGGTGTTTCCATCTCCCACAGTTCAAACCTCCCCACTATTGGCAGATATTTGATCCCATAAACATTGGCTGAACGCTCGGAATGGACGCCTGCTGTTCCCAACGACAGCATCGGGGAGCCTAAAAACCAAGTGCCATCATCTTCTTCCCGTGCCCCTCGCTGGACTGTGCTGCTGCCTGCTCCACCCCACCACAGGGCAGACAGCTCCCAGCGCAGGCGGTTCCCACCACCATGAGGGCAGGCACCCGGCACATGGTCCTGCCTCATGTGGAGTCAGTGGGGAAGCTCTGAGGGGTTTGAACGGCCCAAGAAATTTCTATCCTGAGGGTCTGGGTTGGGGGCAGGCACCAAGATCCACCTGTGCCTGACAAGCCACGGTACTGCTCGCAGATCCTGCCGGGATGGAAAAAAATACCAGTGGTAGTGACCCAGTGCTACAGGCAGAGACTGTTTCTTGCTTAATCCTTTGCTTTGATCCCAGCTGAGCAGGGAAATGTGCCCAGCACTCCCTTTCCATGCCTCACTCCCAAATGAGAAACACAACTCCCCACCTCAAGGAGCTTCCAGTCTGGCTACGAGTCTAGAGGCAACGCACGGGAAGAGGCAGAGGGGAAAACAGGATGGGGCAGCACTGCAGAGCAGCTACGCAGCAGCCCAGCAGCCTCACCGCTGCCGTAAACCGAGTTGGAAACACATGAGAAAGCTTAAAACGGCTTGTTTGAACACCAAAGAAGCAGGTGATAGATTGTTTGATCCTTAATGAGAGACAGTGTGGTCACCGCGCACCTGGCTGGGAAAGTGAGAACAAGACATGTACCTGTGCTGTGGTAAAGCAGGTGAAGTGGTGGAGCTGCGCCAAGGGTGACATGGTCAATGGGACGGGCTAAGGAAGGGGATCTCTGCAGCTGCGATCTGGATGGAGCAGAGCAGGCTCAGACGTGTCAGGGTGAGAGGAAAAGGATATTGCAGTAACTGGGCTGCTGGGAAGACTCTGACCGCCTGGGCAGGAGCAGGAGCCGGGCAGGAGTATGGAAAAGGCCACACTGCAGAGATGCCATCTAGAAAAAACCTGCATGTCTTGAGACACACCCCAGAGGTTTGGGGTAACATAAGGACATTACAGTTTGCTGAAAAATGTGTGATGCCAGCCACAAGTCCTACCTTGTTACCAAGAGCCGCCAGTGACAAGCAGAGCTGGGCGCACGCAGCCCGTTTTCCCAGAACTGCAGAATCACAGAAAGGTTTGGGTTGGAAGGGACCTTCACAGCTCATCCAGTCCAACCCCCCTGCAGAGAGCAGGGACATCTGCAATGGGACCAGGTTGCTCAGAGCTCCAAGGTCCACCCTGACCTGGGATGGTTCCAGGGATGGGGCATCCACCACCTCTCAGTGTTTCACCACCCTTATTGTAAAGAATTTCTTCCATTTCTCTAGTCTCAGTCTCCCCTCTTTCAGTTTAAAATGATCAACCCTTGTCCTGTCAAACAGGGACTGCTAAAAAAGACCCTCCCCATCTTGCCTGTAGCCCCCTTGAAGCACTGAAAGGCCACACTAAGGTCCCCCCAGAGTCTTCTCCAGGCTGAGGAACCCCAACTCTCTCCCCTGTCCTCACAGCAGAGGGGCTCCAGCCCTCGCATCATTCCTGTGGCCTCCTCTGGACCCTCCCCAACAGGTCCGACAGGTCCGTGTCCTCCTTGTGCTGAGGACCCCGAGCTGGGTGCAGCTCCAGGACGGGTCTCACCAGGGCTGAGCAGAGGGGCAGGATAACCTCGACCTGCTGCCCACGTTTCTGACCGCGCTCCTCACACCCGGACCGGGGGGGTCAGCACATTACTAAGGGCCATCTCCAGGCGCCGGGCGAAGTCACTTTCGCTTCTGCAGGTCAGCAGCGCTTCCCCATCGCCCCGTTCCAGAAAGCACCCTCGGGGTGTGTGTGTGTGGGGTGCGTGTGTAGGTGTGTGTGGGTGTGTGTAGGAGTGTGTGTGGAGGGGTGTGTGGAGGGGTGTGTGTGGAAGGGTGTGTGTGTGTGGAGGGGTGGGTGTGTCTGGAGGGGTGTGGAGGGGTGTGTGTGTGTGTGCATGTGTGCGCACACGTGTGTGTGTAGGTGTGGGTG
>NW_010413562.1:0-987 GCF_000710305.1 Buceros rhinoceros silvestris
TGTCTAAGTAACATCTTGCTCTCAAGGGGTCAAGAGGAAGTTTCGTTTGTTCCTTTAACCCTGAAAAAAAGCCTCCTAGGAGGCACCATTGCAAGCCTTGTTAATCTTTACACACACTCCACATAATGTCAGGAAACCGAGAGCTTGGTTTGTTTAATAGAGCTAAAAGCACAGGTAGAAGGGAATACTGTATCTTGCCATAAACACGTGGGTGGGGGAGGAAAAGACACCCTGGGAAGGGACAGGAGCCATTTGAGTTAGAGGACAATGGTGGCACGAGAACAAATGGATGCAGGTTGGCTCTGAACCCCTTTAGGCTGAGAACTGCAAGAGGGTTTTTGTAGCCATGCTAGCACCAAGGTTCTGCAACAGCCTTTCCATTAGAGTCATAAACGCAAAAGCCAGAGCTGCTTTTCCAAAGCATGTTACAAAGGACTACAGCTTCTTCACAACTTCACCTCTGAGTTTAAGAACCTATCTTGAAACTGGAGACTTAGTCCATGGACTGTCATATTAATTTAAACCAGGGTTATCCATATTAATTTAAACCAGAGTTTGCATTTTCCTCTGGTCCATCCCACAGCTCAGCTCCTCCACAGCCCAGGCAGAAACGGCTTTTGCCACTGTTCAGATGAAGGAAAAAAAATGGAAACACCTTGTCTTCTCCTTGCAGGTGGCAGGATTTATGCTATGGCTGTGCCAAAAAGCAGCTGCTCTCACAGAGAATGGAGCTGCCTTTTCCGGGAGCAGCGGGACATCTCTGCTGCTGCTGGCCCCAAAAAGAGCTGAAAAGGGAAGCCTAGAGCTACAAAGCAGGACAACCAGGCTGCTTGCATGGGCTGAGCTGACCTAGAACCTGCTGCAGAATAAGGCCAAGAGGGCAGGTTTGCTGGAGAATGATCACTCTTAGCACTTGCAGCTCCTAGCAATGCCAAGAGGACCTTTTCCACAGACCTGCAGTCTGGACACCTCCACAGCCAACCAGTC
>NW_010413563.1:0-822 GCF_000710305.1 Buceros rhinoceros silvestris
TGCCAAACGTACTGCGAAACAGTTTAGAACTAGAGAGTAAGTTTCGATGCTTGTTCCTACAACAGAAAAGTGGAGGAAAAGCTCGGTGGCTTTTTCAAGCCCATCACGGGGATAATAAACCATTTCCTGGTGGAAATCCAGTAATTAATTTAGCAGTTAGGCAGTGCCGGAGCAGTTGCTTTGCATTACCAGGAGGATCAGTGTCTGCTGCAAACATCCTGTCCCTCCTGGTCAGCAGCATGCGGGGCTTCGGAGGAAGATGAGTGCCCTTGGACCCCCGGGTTTGTTTACGTACGAAGTGTTCTGCGGCACTTGGTGTACCACCTCTGAGGATATCCTGAAGCACGTTTCTGTATCTTCCTGTGATTTGATTATTAGAATACAGAAATCACATGTACGTGAGATGCTGTTTGCAGACTGATGAGACCGAATGTAACAATGAAGATAACGATGGCATCTTTTTAGTAGTTTTATTGAGCTAGAAATAGATGCAGAAAACATTTTCTGATAAGACTCTGTGGACAAATCAGTGACTGTTGAAAAGGTGTGCAAATTCATTAAAACCGAGCAATCCTAATGACTTTGTGAGTTAAAATACACATTAGGACAATCAATTTCAGCTTCACATCTCAGAAGAAGAAATCTAGGCTGTATCTGCAGGGTTGAAGTGGCAGAGAGGGACTGAGGAGATATGCAGTGTCTGGGTATCTCCAAAGGCAACAACAGCAAAAAAAGAATATTTCGGTGGCTGCATTAGCAGGAACAAGTGTAAGGAGGTGTTTTACTTCTGTAAGAGTTGTGGTGAGTTCATACTGAAAGAGT
>NW_010413563.1:906-29458 GCF_000710305.1 Buceros rhinoceros silvestris
AGAGTGTGTATGGTGTTATAGCCTGGAGTTTTATGGGGTCTGCAGACTTCTAAAAAGAGCCGCTGGCATTAACGAAGTGCCCTTCTCCCCGTGAAAGGCTGAAATGCCCAATCTGTTTAGCTCGTAAAGGAAGACCCAGAGGTGACTTGATTACAAGGTGTAATTAATTTGAAAGGAAAATAGTATGAAGTACTCCTCAAAATGTAAAAAACATTGCAGTGCCCAGTTGACTAAAAGCTAAAGGTACAATTACCTTTAAGATCTTTTTGGTGTTTTTTCTGTTTGTTTTCTTCAGCTCGGCATAGCGCCTTTTTAGACACTATTTTAACACATGCTGTCATTCAAACACACACTGCTGTGTACAGGAGGACAAGCCAGATCTTGAAACCATAGACCTTTAACTCTTATAAACTGGAAATTCTCATTTACTGCATCCTTAAAAATGGACTTGTCTTCATTCCAAAATAGAGACTTTTTTCCTCTGTTTGACTCTTTTATAGTATATTGAGAAAAACTGCAGTATAAGCAGGACACCTTCCCACTGGCTTACAGACTGCAATTTTTAAACAATATGTTTTACAGTTTATGAGGTGGTCGGTGCTCGGAGGGGCTTCTGCATGGTAGCACGATAGCACTGTTTAAAACAATATCTTTACAGTTGTTACCAAGATTTTGTTCTTTCTGTATTTGTCAGGAGATCAGAGCTAGTTCAGGTTGGTTTGTGTCCTGTTTGAATGTTCTTAACTGCATCCGGTGCTTCCATCATATCCCTGGGCAGCAAAGTAGCTACTGGAACTGTATCTCTTCCTAGGTCCTTACTTTTTATGAGATGTTTGTAGAGCGTAGTGCAGCTGTATTGGTACAGTGTATGCACAGAATTGAGCCGTATTATTTACAGGCTATAAAGTTACATTGCAGTAGTATCGTTATTACAAAGTAATTCATACCATGTTCCTGGAATTTATACATCACATTTTATTATACATGACACTAGAATTTTAGTGCAGTGTATTGCCAAATGAAAGCATGTAAATTTAAGACAGTACCTTGTCACAACTGCTCTAGAATTTGTTTCCCGCACTCAGTGACAGGAAGAAAAGGCCACTCGATCAGCTTTTACCTCAGCCAAGCCCTGTGGCCATCAGCATTGAGGCCTTCAGCTGTAACCTCTGGAGGGACGCTGAAGATGGACTTGGTGGAACTTGAGGAACCGCTGGGGAAGACTGGTGTAACTGGAGAGTTTCTTGCCATGCTGGTGCTGTGGGGCAGCAGTTGGGGTAGCGGTAGCTGTGATCCTCTGTAGTGAGTGGCACAGCTTTGTTGGGAAGGTGAGGTGCCCGGTGCCCAGTGCCCAGTGCCCAGTGTAGCTGGACGTGCCTCGGGGCTCACAGCGGGGCTGTCTGTCTTCAGGGCAAGCTAATTTACAGTTGGGAGAGACACTGGTGCATCCCGCAGCCCTGCTTGCCTCGACCAGGAGGTGGTAGTGGTGCTGCACAGCACGGCTGTATCACGAGCCCTGTTTAACAAGCAACGCAGGAAACTTACTCTGCATCTGTCCACAATTCTGTCTCTTTTTTACAGTCTGCAGAGTTCTTTTCATAGCTACAGCTAATGGTAACATATATCCAAAGCTATTTTTGAAGATAACTGAGACTATACAGTCTCTTGAGACATGTATGAGTTATAGTGAATAAGTGCACTTAAATCAGCGATATTCTGCATTCCTTAATGTTAAAACCTGAAGCAGCCAAGGGGCAGAGATCAGAGTGCTCAGCAGCAAATAATGCCTTAAAGACATGGTTTACTGCCCCTGCTTTTCAGCTTTGCCTGTGTGGACGGGTTGTTGTGCTCACTAGCAGAAAAGTGGCTTCTGCAAACAGAACAGTCTGTCCTCATGACAGACACTGCAGTCCAAGTCTGGGCCGAAATGGAGGCACGGGGTTTTTAGGCTTTTCCGGTAGGCTGCCCGCCTGGCAGGCTGTGCCCTGTTAGCAGGGCACTATGTCAGGCTTGGGAGTCATTGATATATTCATTTGGAGCAAACCATCAAGAAAATACTGTATTCAATTTTGAGGATCTTTTTCCTGAAGATGTGAATTTTTTTTTCTTTCAGTTGTTCTGTACCTCTAAGCAAAATTTTCTTTTTAAAACATTTTTTACCATTTGCCGTCATGGACAGAGCTGTCAGCTTGGTCTTTAGATGCAATTAAGCAGTATTTCCCATGATGAGGCATTTTTTTGCTGTTGCTCCTGCAAAATTTATTTGTGTAGGCTGAATTTTTTTTCTGTACTGGCTGTTTGGCTCTGGCTGAACTTTGGAAAGCTTCAGCAATTTGACGCTTGTAAAATCAAGTTATAGAAAGCAATGCTGATTGGCCAGGCACATGATTAAAATATACAGCCGTGCTGCTGAGAGGTTCAAGTGCCTCTTCAATCTAAAGCACAGACTCAAAATTTCTTAGGGAAGTTCTGCTTGTTTCAGAAAAAACTGAACAAGGAAAAGTGAATCAGAACTGGATGGGGAATAAGCTGGGATGGGGAGGTGTGGAGATAAGAAGAAAATGTCAGAATTGGGAAGAACGGACCGAAAGTTTGCATCCGTTAGGACGTCATCTGCCTCAGAAGGGTACAGGCTCTTGGATTTCCATTCTCCTGCAATTGACAGCTTGCGAGAGCTGACAAAATGCCAGCTGACGTGGGAATGACAACCTGCCAGTGGGATCATTTACTTGATTGGCACAAGCAGCAGGTCCATTTGATGGGTCTTAATCAGGCCTACACAACACACCGTTTGTCACATGGCATTTTCAGCTTAACGTGAGTCTTCAGTTGGGAGCAATATGCCAAGTTAAGGTGCAACTTGCTTCTCTGAGGCATTCTCCATCTGCCTCAGGGAGCAAGTCAGTGCTGAAGGCCTGGGGACTTCAGAAGGTGGAGACACTGGTTCTTCTTCTCAGGGTGCTGGGAAGTCTGTTGCTGGGACTCCTTACGTCCAGCGTGGCAGGAAAGATGAGGAGATGAGGGGAGTTGGCAAAGTAGGGAGCAAGGGCCATTGCAGTGGGCAGAGGAGCTTGGGAGGATTAGCAAAGGAGCTTGAAGCAGCGAGCCAGCAGCGTGGGAGGTTTGGGAAGCAGGAACTCGAGGTTAATATGGGAACAGCGTGGGGGTATTTCGTGTTTGTGTGTGGGGAGGGACCTGGGGAGTGAGGAACAAGGCGGACTGCTGCAATGGATTGTGGGGTTGCTCAGGGGGAGAGCAGACCTAAGCCCTGCAGTAGTGAGTGTAGACAGAAGGAAGGGTATTGCATGTGTAGGGAGAGGGAAACTTGTAACGAGTGCATGAAAGGAGAGGGAAGGAGACGTCAGGTGCAGCTGACAGCGGAGGAGACTGACTGCGTTTTCCCCAACACGGGGTCCTGCCAGACGTGTGCCACGCTGGCACTGTCTAGGGTTTGAGGCAGCCGGTTAGCAGTCGCCCCCAAAGAGCTCTGTGCTGGTGAGCTGCTGCACTGTGTCCCGCAGCTGCAGCTCGGTGCTGGCGCTCTGTCTGCTGGTCCACCCACGCAGGAGCTGAATGCTCCTGGTCTAAGGGCTCTGTTCAGAACACAGGATTTACAGTGGTCAAGGATGTGTAGTTAAGAACAGGCTGTTGTTTGTAGGTCCTGTACCTCTGTTTGCTGGATTTTAAAGGAAAATTAGCTGGAAGAAGAGGAAGAGAGCTTTGCAAGAGGGCACTGAATATCCCTATAAAGATCTGGATTTGCTCTTCCGTGTAGGAGTATCTATGTAGTGTGAGTGAGGTAGACCTGTGTATGGGGGAAAAAAAGGAAGCTCAGAGTGTAAACTTAGAGCTGGTTCCTCGTGGGACTTGCCAAAGCAGCTCTGATTGAGCTGGAGGTAATTCTGCTGCCACTGCGACATGGTTAGATTGCTTTAGGAACGGTCATACATTCCCAGGTTTTGAAAAATCATAGCATCTTGGCTTGGAACAGTTACCACTCCTGATCAGCGTTCCTTAGGCCAAATGAGTAGTTTTCTGGGGGCAGGCAACAATAGGAAGCAGCAGTTTGAGACAGTGGCCCTTATTTATAAAGAGGTTTCTGATTGTTTGCTACCTCCTCTGCAGTTAAAGACATCAGAACTTTAATTACTCGCTCAGACACTTTTGGACCTCAGTATCTCTGTTTCTTTTCCCTCCCACAGAACAAGGGATAACAAAGCTACTTTATGTTGTAGGAATGAACACTTAAAAGATGATGCAACACAGCACTGATGGATATCAAATGAAAGCCAGTAAGAAAATTAAGAATCCTCTCTTTAAAATAGAACTCGAGGAGTCCCTGGCAAATAGTCGGTTCCACTGACGTGGAACCAGATTGTGAATGTCTGGCATCAGCAGTATCACGAGGTATTGAAGCCTGACTTTGTCTTGCTATGTTCTAGTTCAGAACCTAGAAGTTGCCCACAGTTAACATTTTTAATGCTGAACGATGATAAGGTTGTTTTTGCTAACTATGCTGTACACGAACCTTTGAAATCATTAACTGTGTTGTAGTAGCTGCAGAATCCACATGCATCAATGTGCCTTCTTTTCCAATGTAAACAACATGTACAATTTGCATAAAATGCAAAATACGTGCATCAGTGTTCCAAACTTCTCCATCCTTCATTTTACTGACAGACTTTCAGACACATTTTCCTGAAGTGAGAGAATTTCTGGAGTATGCCTGTGCTGGTGAGAGGTGGCAACCACCCATCCTGTTGCGTGAATGAACTTGTTAGATGTTCCCTTCTCATGTTAGTCACTACTTGAGCCATGAGACTTTTCTCACGTGGTTTAGCATCCTGTGTCTGGTAATCAGTCTTGTCTCATGCCCTACATTTGATCCAATGCTTAGAGAAACTGAAAGTCCTTCTACAGGTGTTTCCTCTGAAAATGAAACTGCAACATCTCTTACAGTAATTGTCTTGCATGTCCTTGCAGCTGTTTCCAGGTGAAGTCAGTTTGGATCCTTGACCAGCAAATGGCACTTTGCCGAGGCCACTAAAAGCAGAAGAATATGTCAGCTGGGCGCTTAGAACTCTCTTTACCAATGTTGTGGATGAAAAGCTGAACATGAGCCAGCAAGATGTGCTTGCAGTCCAGAAGGACAGCTGTATCCTGGGCTACGTCAAAAGAAGTGTCACCAGCAGGTCAAGGGAGGTGATTCTCTCCCTCTGCTCCAGTCTGGTGTGACCCCACCTGCAGTGCTGTGTCCAGCTCTGGAGTCCTCAGCACAAGGACATGAACCTGTTGGAGCGGATTCAGAAGAGGCTCACAGAAATGATCAGAGGGATGGAGCACCTCTGCTCTGAGGACAGGCTGGGAGAGTTGAGGTTGTTCAGCCTGGAGAAAAGAAGGCTCCAGGGAGACCTTATTGTGGCCTTCCAGTGCTTAGAAGGGGGCTCATAAGAAAAATGGGGACAGACTTTTTAGCAGAGCCTGATGCGGCAGGACAAGGGGTGATGGTTTTCAACTAAAAGAGGGGAGGCTTAGACTAGATAAAAGGAAGAAATTTTTTGCAGTGAGGTTGGTGAAACACTGGAACAGGTTGCCCAGAGAGGTGGTAGATTCCCCATCCCTGGAAACATTCCAGGTCAGGTTGGATGGGGGCAACCTGATCTAGTTGAGAATGTCCCTACTCTCTGCAAGGGGGTTGGACTGGATGACCTTTGAAGGTCCCTTCTAAGCCAAAGCATTTTGTGAATCTATTTAAATTCGCTTGAAGGGAAAAAAAATGTGGAGCTACTGATATTTCTTTAAAGGCTAAATTTCATATAAAATATACTGTGGTATCCCTCTTAACGTGATGGAGAAACCAAGCTGGCAGGTTTCCAAGAGCATACTAAGGTACAGGAGATTTGGAAGCCTAACCACATGATTCCTGTTCACACAGAGGTATCAACACCATGTTTGGGCTTTGGGATAATTTTTACTCATTGTGTATTGGCTAAAAATCTATGGGAGGTTTGTGTTTGTTTGGGGTTTTTAAATTTTCTTTCAAGGTTTTACCAATTTCATCTTACTTGTCTTCAGAGCAGTGGTGTCTACATCCTTTACTTACAAAGGAGAAAAGGTTCTGTTGATACATTGTGCTGTTTCATACGCTGGACTTTTTTTCCACGAGGCTTTTGATTCCCTGTGCTATGCTTCCTCGTGAGAAGGTTTCAGCTCTTCAGTGCAGTTGGAGATCCAAAGTCTTTCCAAAGCTTCGCAGCTGCAGAAGGATTTACAACTTGGCGTGGTACTGTGTTAATTCAGGGATAGGTGTGGGTTCTGGTTAGGTCCCCTGAAATTCATGTAATTTGGTGAGAGGGTAAAACACGCTGTTTGATGGCATTCGACCCTCCACTGTGGAGAGAGCTCAAAATGAAAAACAGCCAATGTCAGTGGGCACAAGGTGACGATCATTGTCAGTGACCGTTATAACGGGCATGATTTGATCCTATTGCAGTATATTTTGACTTAAACAACTGAGCCTGTAATCACACTTACTATTGAGATACAACCAGATTTTCTCTTAGTGTTCAGTTTCATGTGAGGTCAGTAATGTACTGAACTTTTCCAGGAGAGGTGCGGGCAACAGGATGCATGGATCTGTTCTTCCTGTGCTTGGCCGGAGGACTTGATGTGTGGTTTTTAATCGAATATGGGAAGGCACAGTGTTTTGCAGCGTAAGTAAAGATGGACAGATGATCAGCTAAAGTGCACCTGAGAGCTGAGCCTTCTGAGTTTGAAGGCTTGGTGGGTTTTTATGTTTGCTTTTTTTTAAGCATCAGTCTCAGAATCTCCGTGGGGTTTGCCGGTCAAGTAAATAAACTTGAAAAGCTAAATAGGGATCCAAACGGCTGCAAGCAGTGCTGATCCATAGATTTTACTGAGAGCCACAAAGCAGATGTCTTATGTATCTAACTTTTGTCCTTTTTCCGTCCTCCCTCCCACACCTGATGAAGCTTTGAAATGTTGAAAGGCCACATACCTGAGGCGGCAGTGGGCTTGTTTAAACATCATTTTCTGGTATTAGTTTTATAGATCCAGATATGACTAATAAGGAAGTTTCTTCATTCAGTGTTCAGCGGATGACCAATTTGTACTAGTATGAGGAACGAAGCTGGTATGAGGAGGTCATGTCACCCAGGGAGCAGTTCAATCCCCAGAGTGAGTCATGTTACTGATATCTTAACCCATGGGGAGAAAAAACGGTAGCAAATCTCAAACATAGGGTTTTTTGTTTCTGCCTCTTTTCTTTTTTTTTTTTGGGGGGGGAGATGTTTCCAAGCAGGCTTATTTCACTAACACTCCTGGTGTTAATGTTTCTAGATTTAGGGCATTGATTTAGACTCTCCACCTCCCTTTTATTGTAATAGAATGAGGATGGCGATGGCCTGGTAAATGAGAATAGTGAGCATAGGAAATACCTTTTGCATATCTCTAGATGAGTTTTCATAGGACATCCTCCTTTTTTTAGTCACTTTGGAGATTCGAATTACACTGCAGCAGTGGAGAAGGTAGAGGTTTTTGAGGTGTTGAATTATGGTTTTCTTCCGGAGATGGTGTTTCCTTTGGATCTGGAGAGCAGGCACAACACAGCACAATTATACCAAATTATTGCGCATTCGAAAATCATGCTATAACACTGGTGGGTCTGAAAGCAGTGAATGCACCCCTAGCTCTGATGCGCATGGGCAGCCTGTTCTATATCACAGAATTCTCTGCAGTAGAGTTGCTGTGCGCATGGAGAGCAGTTTGCTCCACGCTCCCCTCCCAGGATCACTGCTGAAATCCAAAGGGCAGGACAAAGCTTTTAGTGGCATCTTCAATTAAGACAGTAGATCTTTCCTAATTCCATTTTCCACTGCACTAAAAACTCTCTGCCAGTAGATGATGATGTTTTTCAAACCATGAAACCATCTTAAAAATTTAATCTGGATAATATGTAAAACCAGTAACAGAATCAGAGTTCAATAAAATATAGACGTGGTCTCAGACTAATGTAAAACAAGGCCAAATTAGCCTGTGATATAATTTTAATGCTAACCTTGAGGGAGCTGTTGTCAGGAACTGTGGTACAGAGTGGTTGAAATATTAGATCAGCTATGTGAAGACTTTTTTTTTTTTTTAGTGAAACCTCTTGGGAAACGATCTTTCTAGATTTCTTCGGAGTATCTGTATAGATCTGAGCAGGGAAACGCTATTGTTTTTGAAACTCTAAATCACTGGATAAGTCTCTGTGGGTGAGTCCTATCATCGGTTGTATTAGTAAGATAAGTGATTTTAGCACAGTGTTCAGTAGATATTGATTCACTTCTCTTTTGGAGCTAGTCGAGCTTTCAGACAGTATATTTGCAATTACATGGTATTAAGGGACTCTGAGTGTCTAATAAGACCAGTTAAGGACATTCTGCAGTTTGTTGATTGGAGAAATTGTTGAAAGTGAGGAGCAAAATTTTGTCAAAAGTAGATGTCAGTATTCTTAGCACAGAAACAGAAAGAGAGGAAAAAGAAAATAGAGTAATAGAAGGAAGGAAATTAGATGTGGTTTAACCTACAGATGAGAGCTAACAACTTGAGTTCTGCTGCAGAAAGAAATGTGAAATCTAGTCAGTGTATAGCTCGTGCCACGTGGACATTCTAAGTTGAATAAAATCTATATTCACCTCACAAGAAACAGAATAGTCTCGTGGAGCTGTTTGTTTTCATTAGGCAAATTGGCCTCTGTATTTTTCTTCAAAGCTGTAAACAATGTAAGGAAGCACAGAGCAGCTAAGTGACGTCGTTTAGACTTCACTATCTGCTTCACTGTGATATGCTGTTGTCTAAAAATGCATTGAACTGAGACTGTAAGTTTATAGAGGCTGTTCCTCTAATAACACACCCTTTAAGTGCAGTTTAAGTAATTTTTGTTTTACAATTATCGAATGTCTTTTCATTAAGATAGGCTTCCATCTGAGGTGACTTCGAGTGTGTCTGTAGTTCACTTGGTGGGGACAAGTCTCTGAGATGTTCCTCAAGCAGAAAGTGAGCTCCCTGTTCAGAAAGCAGCGTTGTCCACCTGGGTGGCATCAGGATGTGGGCACCAGTGGAAGGGCTCTGCATGTCTAAGTAGTGCTATGTTTAATGTATGTGTAAAAGCTGGATGTGCAGAAAACCCAAGTGCCTTAAGGTTTTAAAGGCTGGCTACACATTTAAGCCATTTAGGAATCCTACATTTTTGGTTTAATACTGTTGCTTGCATGGTGAGGTTTGATATTCCTTTCCTTCAAGCAAGTCTCCCAAAACAGAGGACGCTCAGCTAATTCATGCGTGCATGTTCCGACTTTGCTGAAGCCTGTGAGGAAAGGTAACTAAGGTAAGGTGCCTGGTGTTTGTCTGGTGATCCAATGCAGGCAGTTATGGACACCTCTCATGGAAGAGCTGGGCTTTGCTAGATCACATCTTCCAGGCAGGAGATTTTTAGGAGTTACTTGGAGAGGGTGACTTAAAACCTGGAAGCCTGAGGTATCGGTAGGGCTTTTGTTCTGCTAGGAATTTGCAGTTTAACCCTGGCTGAAGTTACTTACCTCCTGTTCTTGCTGCCCATCTGCAGAGTGGTAATACCAGAGGGTAGAAGCTAACACGCACGGAAACACTGCCGGATGCTCAGACTTCGCTGAAGCATATATCGAAAGGAGGGTGCTTGGTCACTCATCTAAGTCATTTAGTTTACCCATTGCTGCTTAAAATAGCATCAAGTCAGCGTGACGCACGCTTTGCTGTGTTGTGGCCCACATAACATATGTTGATGTACAAGCTGTGAGCCCTCCCTTCCTCTCCCTAACACGGCCGGCAGACACCACCTTCCTTCTTGTGTGCTGTCGCAGCCTGACCCTGGTGTTCAGTCAGTGCAGGTGGTGACGTGGAAGAGATGACGGAGCCAGGAGCTTCTGAAGCACATAGCCTCAGAGAGTTTCATCTTACAGAAGAAATGAATATACATCAGGTAAATCTGCAGCTGTAAATGAAACCTTGGGACACTTCTACAGCTGTGACTAATCCTGTGTATGCTGTGACTGAGCTAGTGAACCATTTATCAAGGGTCCCAGAGCACTCAGTTATAAACCAATAAATAAAAACAGCTTGTTTTCTGTAACAAACAGATTCACGGAATCTAATTTTGTTCTGTTTTTCACTCTTTCGAAAATATGCCACCCAAATGCTTATACCTGTGCAAGAGAGGGAACGTTGTAATAAACATGCACTTTGCCTTAAATTCACGTGTTTGCCTCTTGATTCTTGTTCTGTTTCCAGTTTCAAAATCTTGAAACTCTGAAACCTGATTGACTCCAAATAATTTTGTAAAAACCTACTTTTGGTCTGCTTTGTGCTTTATGAGCTGCATGGTGATGAAACCAGATTTAATTCATCAGGTTCATATCATCAATCAGCTGTCTATATTGCCTGAGGGTAGTTAGAATAAACTGCAAGACACACAGATTTTTTTTTTTTATGGACTTAGTAACGGAACTTAAAGTAAGTACATCATTCATAGTTTGGTTACCCTGTAATAAAAATACCCCACAAAGTTCTAGGTTGAATCCAAACTTGACATTTGATTTATTCTAAAACATGAACCAAGGCATGCAGATCCTCTTACAAATTTCTGCAAGGCCGTTAGGTTTATTATGCATTTCTGTATTTTATTATTTCAGGTTTTTAATTGGTCTTTGCAAATAAAAATTACAAGACAAAAATGAGTTAGTAAAAAAATGTTAACAAAAATAACTGTTTCATTGTGGGATTTTTTTTGCTCTTTGGCTGAGTCAACCCCTACAATAGCAAGTGCAAATTTTCTTTCTCACTCCTCTCAGCTCAGGTTGTGGCACTTACTGCAAATTAGTATTTAAGGCAGCATCGTGTACTTTAGGGTTGTTTCGTGGTTTATAAGCTGCACCTGTCTCAAGATCTTTGTGCACAAAATGTAGCAACCTCGGCTCTGGATGAAGGTATGGGGTGTATTGCTGTGGGTGCAGGGGTTCTAATATAAATGAGGATGCTTTTTTACAGCTCTTAAACCTCTAGAAGGTGGGATTGTTGTCTCTCATGTCAACTGATACTGCCGAACTGGGTTTGTGTGTTACTTTGTACCCTGCTTCAGTCCAGCACTTTTTCTTCATGTTCATTCTTTCTGGACAAAGTTTTCTTTTTTAAATGCAATCAGTATCTCAGAAACTGAGCATGTCCAATGTTTTAGCCTATATGTTTTGTTCTCTATTCTGTCACTGGCTTTGTGGAGTCTATTTAAGAGAATGTTCAGATAAAATATGGTCCAAATATCCCATTTTCTTGCTGCTTTGAGTCAGGAATAGACAAACATCAGCTGAGTCCAAAGGTTGTGTTAGGTCTTTGATGGCTACTCTAAAAACAGTATTTCACATGTTCTGTATTTTTCCTGGTTCTTTAGTTATGGGTAGTGCGAATGGATAGAAATAACTTCATTTTATATAGTGATAAAATTGGTTGCTGTGAAAATGTAATCGCTCAAAGATGTCTCAGTTGTGCTTCCCATGTTCATTGGAGACACTGAATTAACCTGGAAAATGAAATGCCTCAGAGTGTTTGTTCATTATTGAGAATATTTACCCTTGGGTCACCTGGATAGTTTCAGCTGGAATACGTAAAAAAACCTTTACAGTGGGAGCCTTTTGCTAAATATGAAGCAGGCAGGCAACCCCCAGCCTGCCTCTTAGCGGACAGCAGCATGTGGGTAAAAAACCACATGGTTTTGGTGGACCGCCTTATGGGCAGCAGTACCTAGGGGCCAAAGCACTGGCAGGTTTAGTTGCACCTAAGCTGTTCCTATGCAGCTCAGTTCCTATGTGTGGGTATAACACTCCTCTCTGTGTTTCCTTGCAATGTTCTGCCTGAAATTAGCCCAGCTCTCTGTAGCTAAAACTACTCAAGTTCTCAGCTGTGAAGATGCAAACTTGTTCTTGGTGTATATTTGTGTCGGCAGTTCAGTGCCCACGTGCTTGGCCCTGGAGTGCCCTGGCAGATTAGAAATACACCTGCAAATACATGTTAAAGATACCAAAACATCTCACTGCAGAAAGTTGACGCATATTCAGTTAATTTGTGTTTCAAAACCAAGCTGGGTGGGTTTTGGGAGACAGTACTTTGACCCTTCAGGGTCCTATCTAGAGTGTGCCAGTCATGCAGACCCCTTGCTTGTTGGTTCTTCTCCCCCCAGTAGCACTTGCTGTATTCACAGCTATCCACTTCTCAGCTAGGATTTGCGACAAGACAGGTAAGCTGGCAGATTTGGCTCAAAGTAAAATTCTTTTGGATAGTGAAGAGATCAGTGGGTGCTTGAAAATTAGCCTTTATTAGTATGAGAGGAAGAAAACACTGTTTTTTTTCCTTTAGCATGTCATGTCATTTTTGCTGTTTGCGTTTTGAATAGTGTGTCATATGCGAATGGCATCTGCCAAATACTAAGCAGGCACTGGAGTTATTTGTGTTGTCATTCTCTCTGGAATAAATGGAAAAGGGGCTTGAGTGAGAGCATACAAGACAGCCTTCATACAGCAGCCCGTCACTTTGAAAAGCAGCTGTGAATTTAATGGGAGTATGAATGAAAAGTGGGTAATTATGCTGCTGCATTATTATTGTTAATTTCTAAAAATCAATTAGGTAATCGAGAGAGTGCTATTGAGAAGCATATATTTTTGTTTTTTAATATCCTAAGCAGGGTTCCAGCTGGGTGACATGGTAAATTATAGCTCCTGGTAGGAATTGGATAACAGAAGGGACTCAAGGGTCCCACTGAGCCAAAAGGAAGGGGACTGTGATGGGGAAGATGGTATAGTGAAGCATGATGTTTATATGTAGTAAAGGGACTGTGAAGCCTAGCTAAGACTTTTTTTTTTTGAACCGTATGTAACGTTAGAGGAGCTTCTCTACCAGCTGGCAGGTACAAATGTCTAGATGCAGATTTCTGCCATCTATGGATCATATAGTGATTTTAGCTATCTTAGATTTGGGGATAAACCTCAGTCCTTATTAAGAAGTCTTGTGCTAGCTAAACAGATTAGAGTTTCTGAAATGAGTGGGGCTTCAGACAAGCACAAAGGGGAACCAGCAGAACTTGGTGCTTAGAACAGCTTCTTGCACAGGGGGAAGCTGTGGCTTTTGAAACTTCTGTCTCTGATCTGCCTTCCTGATAGTGGTTGTACTTCACAGCACACAAGCGTATGAAAGGGAGCACAGAAGGGATACAGGTATTCCTCCATTTCTGCGGTTGCAGGCTTACTAGATGTAGCATTTGTCAATGATTTGGACTTAGTTGTAAGACACCATGACAGAAGGCAAGATGAATTCTGTTCTTTAGTGTGTGACTAATTATTCAACTATCAAAGTTCCTCTGTGCAATCTAGAGGAGATGAGACCTTTTGGTATAAATCAAACTGCAAGACACACCTATATAGGAGTTGAAAACCTTACATCAAAAAGAGGGTCTGAACTTAACATAATTGACAACAAATTAGCAGTTCTTTACACTCAGCTTGTTTTACATTGGTGTGTGAACTTCCTGAAATTCAGTTTTGAATTCAATTCACATCTGATTTATGTGCTTGTATTGAGTGACATGACTTGCACATCTACATGTTAGTAACCCAACTGAGCTCTCATGAAAACATGGGATCTATCAGCTCCAAAGCCACCCCTTTGTAGTCAGAGACTTCAACCTTCTGCTGTAAACACCATAGTGAATTTTCCATTTGCTCTCCCTGCATCCAATCATGCAATACTTACGTGATTTATTACTCTTTTATCAGTGATGTGATTATATATCTTTTAGAATGGGCATGAGAGCAGCTATAAAATTTGATTTCTGTGGCAATCCAGTCTTACTTGTGCTTGGAGACAGGCTGTTGCACAATGCTAGTTTCTCTCTCTTCCCCATTTATCCAGACAGCCTTTGCTGCCTTTCCCCAGCTGCTCTCTGGACTGCAGAACAGCATTCTGCTTTCCGTAACCTCCCTCTGAATCCCTTAGCCTTTTCTACAGCATTCTCAATTAAACACTAACAATGAGTTGCGTAGGAAAAGAGTTCTGCCTGACAGCTGAGTGCTGTGCCAGGTCAGCAAGTCTGTGCACGGCTGCCTGCGTATCCTTCCTGTCCCCACACAACAATTGTTCGCCCTTTTTCTAGACTGGGAAGTATAGAGGTGGTTAAGTGCGCTCACTGCTGTGGGGTTTTGATTAGGGCAGGGAGAAAGCGGTTTGCTACAGCAAAATTGAAATTGTTTAAGAGGAACAGGAGCCTATATGGAAAGAAAGAACTTCCTGACTCTTGCAGTGTGCTTGGGAGGAGCAATCCCTCGTTACCTTTAGTGCTTATTTTGCTGTTTGGGATGCAGCAGTAGCACGTTGAAGCAGTGTCCTGTTTCTGGCATTTCTACAGCATTGCCCGAGATGAAAGACAGTGTGTAAAAATGGAGATTATTCCTTTGAGATTTGCCCTGCTTCAGCTGTGAATGTAGCCCATGCATGCAGCCTCTCTCTAATGATAGATCTGATTTGGCATGTGAATGTGGCACGGAGTAACAGCTCTATACCAAGCACTGTCCAGATGGTGAGCTCTTGTAAAGCTTTGCTCTCGTTCTTCTCAAACCTAGTTATTAGGATCTTTTGTATCCTCACGTGATCAGGTGTGAAAGCTGACTGACAGCAAGGTGAGGGGCAGAAAGCATGGGGAGGCTCCAAGTGGAGGAAAACCAGGCTGAATCTTACAGTCTTTCTCAGGTGCCTGCCAGTAGTTGCTGTCAAAAGCAGAATCCTGGTACAGTTGCTCTTAGACTGTTGCCGCTGAAGCATAGATGCTGTCATGAAGAGAGGCATCATGAGTGGGAGAAGGGGAGAGAGTGGTGCAGTGGGAGAGTACTATGGATGGGCACAATGGAGATCATGGTGAGAGGTGGGAAGAAAGAGAAGCTGGAAGAAGCATTAATGGAATAATACAGAGGTTAGGACAAGAATGAAGGGACAATGAGGCCAAGGAAGTGACACATCTATGTACAGCAGCCTGCTGTGGCTGGGTAGTAGCAGCACGTCAATTTGGAACTGAATATTGCCTCAGTCATTGTTTTTATAATCCTCTTTCTATCTAATAATGCAAATTATGCAAATGTGCCAGGTGCATGCTGGGTGCAGGATGCTATGCAGAATCTCTTATGAGCATGCAAGGCTAACAGGCAGCTTTCGTCCGAAGCACAGCTCTTCTGTGTGACTCAGCGTACTGGCTGCTGTTGTAAAACCCAGCAGAGTCTGGGTTTGCCTGCCAGACTGTTCTGTTTCTCCAGTGCTTTACCTAATAGCTAGGTAATCTAGTAGGCTCTTTGCATTCCAGAACTGATATGGAAATGTGCCCAGCTGAAAAGCCGGGACCTTATTTGCCTTTAATCATCTTCCAGGTCTCATGCTGCCTGGCTTGATGTGGCAGGGAAGAGTGCTAGTGCTGGTGTAAGGATGGTGATCCAGGAGGATAACATCTTAGCTCTGCCACAGATTCTTTTTGCCAAGTCATGACAACTTGCTCAACTAGTTGTACAGTGGGATCATCCTTTACTGTAGTGTTTCCTTTCCATCAATGGTTAATTATTATCTCTAAGAGCATAACAAAACCATAACACCTCAGATGTTACTTGCTGGTAGCATGACAGATGCTGTTACTGCTGTGGTAATCGGCATGACATGTAGAGGCGGTGCGAGATCACTAAAATTAGAAAGAACTAAAGGCTCAGCCTAAAGTACAAACATCGCTATTGTGTGACTTGCTTGTTTTTAGCTAACAATTGTCCCATCAGGGTAAGGATAATGCACAGCAGATGCAGAGCAGTGATTTTAGTGAACCATCCACTCAGGTGACTCATGTGTACTCTATTTGCTTTCTTCTGAGTTTAATTTATGGTAAAAGAACAGCTGCTATCCCAAAACATATGCCAGGCAAAGAAACATAAAAGTGCAATGGCACAAAAGTCTTCCTTTGGGACTGTTTCCAAATGTTTGCTCGCAGACAGGTATTCCTGTGGCTCTGATTTAGAGTTGACTTTACCTCCAAACTGATTCACTCTCACCTATGATGAGAGGCATTCAGCTTCCCCGTTTTTCTGTTCTCAGTGAGTAACTCCAGTGTTCCTCTGGTTAATTAAAGTTTGCTGCAGGAGGAGCAGGAGTGGGTTGAGAGCACTGATGAAGAGATGACTAACAAAGTAATCGGCATGTGATTAAAGTGTGGGCTGCCAGGCACAGATTAGCCCTCCCTGGACTCTGCTTTTATCTTAGCTCCGTGTTTTGAAATAATTCTGTGTACTAATATATAGAGTTTCTATCCCATCTAGCTTATCACATTAGAGCAAACTGGATGAAATGACTCAATTTCAAAAGGCTCTGAATCAGCTCCAGCTACTCACTGCAAATGTGAAGTTAGGTGACTCTCTCCTCTTTTGTTTCTTTCAAATTCTTGCCATGTGGGAGGTATAAGGGGAGAACGTTGGTCAGAGTGGGAAATTAAGCTGCTATTATAAAGCGTCGTGAGATGTTGGTGACAATCATGTCACAAAACTGTGTGAACTGGCAGCTGCTGAGGGTGGGGAGGACATGAAGGTTTGAGTGGTGGATAAATCACAAAGAGAAAAAGAAAACTTTCCCCAGAGGGAGGGCTGCCACACGTGCTTGTGCAGAAGGCTGGTTGTTTGCTCCCTGTGGTGGTTTTACATTTTTTTTAAACAATAAAAATATGGGTTTTCCCTTTTTTTTCTTTTTAAAGGAATAATCTTGTTGGGTTACTGACACCTACCTGATGCAAGAGGACAGAAAGACCTGCTTTAAACATGCCATATTAACACTTCCTCTCACTACTCATATCCTTTTCCCTCTCTGTAATTCTAATATCCTGTGAGTCTAACACTGAGGCATTAACTTAGCTGCTGTGCTGTTGACAAAATAGTGATTTGAGGGAAGCACTGACGTGCAGAGAGAATGGCGAGATGTCTGCTCCCCCGCCAAATTCCTCCATCTGCTGTTATGGCCACAGCAAGGACCGTGTTTGGAAACCAGAAGAGTGAGCATACAAGGTGAGGGTAACTGAGGACATGGCAGGGAAGGGAAAGGGAAATCCTGTAAGAGGTGATGTCCATGGCACACCAATGACACAGGCTTCTTCAGTGGTGACCACCATGAAGTGCATTGCTGAGGTCCTCGCCCTATTGGAGGGCACAAACAGCATCATCTGAGTTGCCTGAACAGCTGCTGCTGGCAGCGCTCTTCGTGAAATATTGAAATGGTGATCAAGAAAGGGAACTTAAATCACTGAATAAGTTATTTGTGGAACCTTAGAATAAGGAAATAGAAAGAGGAAGAAAAAAAAAAGAAACCCCAGGTTCCTGGAGAGTTCAGTGAAGTTTTAGCGCGTTGTTTTTCTCTGGCAATAGCTCACAGCAGCCCAGTACTGCCTGTTCTCAGGAGTTTTCTGTCGGAAGGTGCAATGTTGCCACTTCCAGGTGCTCGGGATGTTGAGGAACCATTAGGAGGCCAACGGTGCACTGCCATCATACTCGATGGGAGTAAAAATAACTTGAATAACTCTTATCAAGGAATGGATAGTACTTCTGAATAACTCATTTCTAATTACTGCTTAAGACAGCTGCGTGTCTTTGAGAGAAAGGATATCAAACTAGTCTTAATGAATTGGTAATTTTTTCTTCTTGCAGGGTAGAATTGGTTTACCTCTTTGATTTTTAAAATGCTCTTTTAAAGGAGTTTATTTGTCATCTGCTTAAAGCTGTCAATTGAATGTTTGTTTTGGAAGAACTTACAAGTTAAATAAGTGTTTTAATGAGGTTTCTTGGCACAGCACTTAATGATGTTCTCTTTAAAGGCAAAACAAAAAACCCACGATGCATTCTTTATAATGTACGGTGAAGAAGAGATTAGATGCTTCATGCCATAATGAAGCATGGGTAAGCTTGCATGTTAGCTAAACAGTATGTACAATTTGATAAGTTAATTACTTTGGGTTTTTTTATATAGAAGTAAGTCCCAAAAACGCAAGGTTTGCAAAAGTCATTCTTGTAATAGAAATGATCCTTCAAGTGCACCAGACAGCTAATTTTAATTTTAACAGCTAATTTTACAAGCGTTGTGCCCAGTTCAATGATTGAGCCCTTGAAACGGGTACAACTCCAACCCGAGCCTCCCCCCTTCTCCTGTTTCAATTCTTGTTTATTTAAATATGGGACTTAAGGGAAATGACTAGAAAATCTAGTTGTTAAGCGCTGTGATGCTCTTCTCTTAGAATCAGAATAGTTTGGGTTGGAAGGGACCTTTAAAGGTCATCTCATCCAACCTCCATATCTTCTTTATCTGGGTAGAAATTTGAGCCTGAATGTGAGTAACAGACTAGGGTGGGCGGCTGTTTGGACTGGCTCCATCCCCCTTGTTCTTGACCAGACATGGGGAGGGAGCAGCTGTAGGTTTTGGAGATTTGTGGGCTGTTGTTTGTAAGTCTGAAAAAGTCTCTTTAAATGCCTGTGTAATAAGTTAGACTGTCTGAATTGGTTTGCTGGTGCTTGGGGGTTTTTCCCCCTAATCTGATTTCAAGACCGTTAGTGGCACTCCCATTTTCAGCTGGAAGCCAGGTAAGTGTTTTTTTAAAAAACAAACAAAAAAGATGGTGAGGGAGGAGGTATGAGATACAACCTAACACAGAGGTTGAATTTTGAATTGGAGCTTTACCTATTTTGAAATTTTTTTAAAAAAATAAAACCAAAATCAAACATCGCTTGTGAAAATGGATTGTTTGGCTGTGGATTTTCTTTTTACAGCAATGTTGCTGAAATCATGTTAACCAGCTTTCATGCGAGGTTCACCATGACGCTAGCACAGCAAAAAGTAATGCTATTTTCTTGCATCCGGATCAGTTATGCGGTCTGGTTGCCAGTGTGGGAGTTCAAACAGTCATGCCAGCTCTGAGAACTATGTGGGATATGGGCTGCTACTAAGGAGGTTCTTGGAGAACCACAGTCACAGTAACTTTTGAACCAGTAACTTGCCACTGTTAATGGTCCTGGGTCTGGCCCTCCTGGTGAGTAGCTAATTGGACTCCCTGGAACAAGGGGGAAAAAACAGCTCCTGACATGTGGTTATCAACCAGCAGCT
Organism: Buceros rhinoceros silvestris; assembly: GCF_000710305.1. NCBI lineage: Eukaryota > Metazoa > Chordata > Aves > Bucerotiformes > Bucerotidae > Buceros > Buceros rhinoceros. The sequence continues at coordinate 20,143 of NW_010413563.1, forward strand.
CAAGATAAGCAGGTGATGTGAGTTCCTTCTTTGTCTAGGTTTTTGTATGGCATCAGAACTCCAAACCTCCTAGTAAAATGTGTGCAGCAGTCACTGACCTGCAAAGGGAACTGCCCTCCTTTGTGTCTGGCCTGCCAGAAGATCTCCGTGGTCTCTGGAAATTGCGAGATGGCTGAGGGCTTAGCTGGTGGCTAGAGACAGTTCTATTTGTTAGTATCCCAAGTTAATGCTCCGTTGTAGTATTTTGTATTTCTTCAGTCCTGGGTCTAAAATGAACGCTGCTTTGCTTAATGGCCATGAACGTGAAACCATCCATTTGTCTCTGCGGCTGCTTCGAAGGTGTCAGCTCTGGTTGCCATATTGAATGCAGGTGTATATACAGCTGTTGGTCTCTGCATGTTAAATTGCACTGTAGTAAAATCTGGCCAAGAGATAACTGGGGATATCTCCAGTGAGATGAAACTGCTCATAAGGATAAATTAAGAGCTAAAAGTTGTTTTCAAGCTTCCCCTCCGCTTGTCCTGAGTGAGGGGGGCTGGGAGGAAGGACCTGCGTTTTGCAGATGGTGAATGATTCACCAGTTAATGGGATCTTAATGCCTGGTGAGAAAAGATGTCATTAGCTGTGCTGAATCTCTGTGTGATACGCACATTTGGTCCTGCGTGTAGCATGCTTCTGTGTGCTCATTCAGCCTGCTGCTCGCTCACCAACTTCCTCTCTTACTCCTCTGCTTGTGCATGTCGGGTGTTGCTTTTGATAAGCTCTGATGTATAGGCAAGTGACTTTTTAATGGAAAAGTGCTCTCATCTGCTAGGATGACAGAGAGCTACTCTTTCCTTATTAATAGCGGCCTAAGAGACAAACCACTGGTTAATCAGCAGTGAGATAGGCAATTGGGTTGCGTTTTTTCATTTAAATCCTCTTCACTTGAAATACACAATAACAGACATCATTATGGCAACTACTGGGGTCAGAACTTCTTGAAGTGAGTTATAAAGTACTATTTTTGTTAGTACCGTTGACATTCATTAGCCTTTCGCAGCCAGCTAACTTTCAGACTTCGAGTTCCAGGAGTACTTGCACAATGGGGATTATTTCTTAATCTTTCACACTACAACTGATACGGTGCCTGGCCACTTCATAGTACTTTAGCAGCAGCTTTTCCCATGACCACAATTCATGCGTTAGGCTTCTACTTTACTCGTGGGAAGTTGCACAAAGGGTTAGAAAAGATTTTAAACTTTAAGTGAACCAGGCTGCCACAGAAGGTAACATTTGCTTTCAAGTTGCAGGTTGGTTATTGTCCTAGAAAAGGATTTAGTTCCTGTGTTACAGCACTTGGACTATACCATTTTAAAGCTATTGATAGACCTAAGAGGAGCAATATGTTAAAAAAGAAAGTAGGACTCTGTTTCTGTTTTTAATAGGGAGAGGCTTAAGTTCTTCGGCTGGAGAACTCGGAGTGTCTGCGTCAGTCAGCTGAATGACTCAGTGTTGTGATGCTAATGTAGGTCTGACTCTGGACTGAAAACCTAAATTTATATAACAAAGAAAAACTCAGCATAGTTTAGGTTGAGAGCAGTGAGTAATTTTTGTTTTCTTATGCATAGCCTAATTTAAAAGCTTTTCTCCTCCATTATATTTCCCTCCTCTTCTGCTCTTACAAGCATAGCCTGTGCCGATATGCTACCTCCAAAATAACTCTTCCTCTCTTTTTCATAGTAAAGAGTTGTGGTTTTTCTGAAAATCTGAGAATTTGTCTACACAGTAATCCATGATAATTGAATTGTTTAATAATTTAATATTTTGGAGAAATGGCACCTCCTCCAGTTTAACTTATATTACTTGGAAGGTATATCTTTCAAGAAGGTAAGTCACAGCAGTCCTGTCTTTATTCTGGATTAAGACTGAATGCCAAATTGCTCAAAGATTACTATTATCTTTAAGCCTCATCTATCTTAATTAAATAAACCTTTGGTGATAGGTAGGTCACTCTATCTGCATTGGTTTAAATGGTAAGAGCAAGGATGTGATTAATTACCTTCATTGTGGAATGATACAGAGCGAAGATTTGCTTTCTTTGGCCAGCTATCTTACCTGCTTGGTTTGTGCATTATATCAGGGAAAAACGGCGTGATTCATAATGGGAGAAAATAATGTGGTAGAAATGATAACAGGTGTTGAACAATGTCCATTTGTAAGGTGCCACTGTCATGTCTCAAAGGGTTTTATAGCTGCTGATTGACTTACAGCTGTCTTATTAGTATTTGAAGACCATGTTGTGTATCCCGTAGGAGAAATTTGCTGACAAGGTTTCCCTGTAGTGAACGCTGTGATTTGGATGTGCTACTGTAATTTATTTGCTGTTATGCAGTTGCTGTACAGCAGGAAACATTATGCTGGCAAGGGACATGTTTTCTTGCAAGAGACTCTGCCCTGTTATACTGCAGGCTCTCCTGCTGCAGAGTACTGCCAGTAGCAGCCCCGGAAAACGTTTCTACCCGGATGCCACAGACATCCACAGTTGCCAGCTGTCCAGCCCAGATAACACTAGAAAGAGATTTCACTAATACTGTCGTTCAGCCATCTGGGGTAAATACGTCTTTAATTCTGTTCTGGAGAACGTGTACTCAAAACTGGAAGGAAGGGAAACCTTTGATTTAAACAAAAATAGGTCTAGTATACAGTCTTCCAGGAAAGTGCCTCTGTGCTGTCTAGACTGTGAGGCTGACAGTGATAACAGGGCATGGCTGATAAGGCAAAATTACAGAATCATCTGGTTGGAAGAGACCTTTAAGATCATCAAGTCTAACCATACACCCTGAACTACCAGGGTCCCTACACCATGTCCTCAGCACCACATCTACACGTCTTTTAAACACTTCCAGGGCTGGGGACTCTTTACCACTTCCCTGGGCAGCCTGTTTCAGTGCTTCACAACTCTGTGTAAAGAAATTATTCCTAATATCCAACCTAATTTACCACTTCCCTGGGCAGCCTGTTTCAGTGCTTCACAACTCTGTGTAAAGAAATTATTCCTAATATCCAACCTAAATCTCCTCTGGTCCTATCACTTCTCACATGAGAGAAGAGTTTGACCCCCACCTTGGTACAACCTCCTTTCAGATCGTTGTAGCTCACCTCATCCAGACTAAACAACCCCAAATCCCTCAGCCACTCCTCATAGGACTTGTTCTCTAGACCCTAATGTGCTTAATAGGGAGTGCCTTATTGGGGAATAACGTTAAAGTATTTCCCTTGAATTTATTTTCCTGGATTGTACTAAGATTATGGAAAGAATTTATCAGCAAATAAGGTACTTTGTATGACACTACTCTTTAGTATTTTATAACAAAGAAGCTCTTTACAAACATCATCAAATTCTTGCAGGACTGTAGAGATACATCGTTTACACCCAGTCTGAGGGACCCAGGCAGGGACTAACAGGTTTGAGGTAGTTGGAAGTGGAAAGGGGGGCTCTTCTGGAACAAGCTGCCTGTACCAGCAGCGTGCCTAGAATGGTCTCGGCTGGCTGGCGCAGGCTCTCTCTTGACTTGCTTTATCATCTGACAACAAATTAGAGAGACCAGAAATACCAATGCTGACTTATCAAAACAGGAAGAAGTTAATATGTGCCCAGACAAGCTGTCAGCCCAGGATATCAGCTTGGAGGCCCAGGCCAGAGATGTCAGAAACATCAGCTTGAACTCAGACATAATTTCTTTTCCTGTTCTGGTTTTGGCTGAGATAACTGGTCACTAGTTTTGAGACCAGCTATGAAAACCTGAGCACAAGCTGTGGCCAAGTCTTTCTGCAACGGGGCATCATCTGATTTCTTTGTTCCTGGCATTCTCAGTTACCTTTCCAAGTTGTCTGATTTAAGGGGAGGTGGGGGCAAAAATCTGCTGCAGTACAGTGTAATATACATGTTGTTATAGTCAATTAAAAAAAAAGGAAATCAACTCACCCAATGTTGGAATGTGAGCCATTCTCACCTATTACCCAGGAACAGCCACTTCAGGAGCTGGTTATGTGTAATGCACCAGTCATAAAGCAGTGGGAGTATGTTAAAAATCAAGGAATGGAGTGTAAGGGGGGCAAGGAGATAATCTTAGAAATGAGTAGTCCTCTCCCACTCAGCAGGCTAGCTCCATTATCTGAATTAGTATAAAAATACCCACCCACCCCAAGGAATGCACTAAGTCACTCCCTCTGTGCCAGATATCTCTGATTGAGAGTAATTGCTTGCTTTTGATGGAGCCCAGAGTGGATCTCTGCGGAGTGCTTGAGTGGGAGGTGAAAAATCAGTAGCTAATGTGATGACTTCTGTTTTTGTTTTATTTATTCTGAAACTGTTTTTCAAGCCCAAACAGCAGCCTGCCAGGGAAGGTGTCTCTGCTTGGGATTCACTATAGTTATTATCAGTAGCAACATGCCTCTGGCTAATTGCACTTGGTTTGTGAGTGACAGCCTTTGATTGGACAGTATTGCTTCCCCCTCCTGGGGAAGGGGGTACTTCTCAGGTCACAGATTAAGTTGTTGCTAGATGATAATTTCATGGTATGTTATGGCAGCACGTGCCTGAACTAAAGGCTGCCACTGCTTAACTCTCTCAAGCTGGGTTTCTCGCACATCTGCTGGAAATAGGAGACAGGGCTCAGGTCAGGGTCTGAATATCTGCTGGTTCATAGCAGCCTGAAGATCTAAACCTGACACTTTGAGCTCATCTCTGATAGGAGCTGGATAGAGTCCAGTGACTTGCTGTGATGGTGTCCAAGTTGTCCACTTGGATGCAGGAACAGCAATGGCACATGTACGGTTGGGAGCTTCACAATGAGGCATTTCAAAGAACACCTTCTAAGGGCTTTGGGTACAATTTCAAGAGGCTTAGGAACTCTAACAAAGTGGTTGCTGTCAATAATAATTAGAGCATTCCCCTTTGTCATTCAGTCTGCTGGACAATGTTACTGACAAGTGTTGCTGCAGTCCCTGTATCACCTTTGGCACTGAGTGTGGAGCATTGTCGAAAGACCCCTCTGCTCACTCGTTTTGGTCCCCTGGTCCTAGCTGAGGCTAGTGCTTCGGAAATGCCTTGGGGAATGTGCGAATCCTCTAGTGATTTGTGTTTGCTATTTGAACTGAGCTGCTCAAGGATGTACACAGCATTTTGCTGACAAGTTTTAACCACCATCTGCAAGCCTTAATGAACACAATGTCCCTCTGCTCACCCTCGCGCTTTTCATAGCTTTCAATTTTGCACTGCTGCTAATGTGGAAGAATGATGTGGAGAGCCTGCCATCAGTATGACTCTCTATTAACTCTCTACATCTTTCTTGGCTGTGCAGAATGCGGGGCTCTCCTGACTCTTTGCAACATTTGACATGAAAGCATTTTTTATGAACCCGCTTGGAAATGCATCAGGTCTTGTCCTGATCAGAAACCCTTGCTTCCCTTTGCTTAGAGGACACCTAACACCGCTTAAATAACTAAGCAAATGGCAAATCTCTGAAGAAGTAAGAAAATACCGCTTGTAAGAAACAACTGTAAAATTTCTGCGTAAAATCACAGCCCCTTTTGTGTAAGGCTCACAGCAGTTGTCAGTGCCTGGGTTGTTCCTGCATTCCTCAAATGAAATGGAGAGCTAGATTTGAGTGATGATGATAAGTATTATGCAAAACAGAGATTTCCTTGAACTGGTGTGGGGAAATGCCTCAACTTTGGCATTTAGGAAGGGTTGAGTTTCTCCGATAGAGGAGAGGCAATGCCCTGAGGTCAGCTGCGTCTCTTCAGCAGCTCAGTTACTCCTAGACTCCTCTTCTGGATATCTCATTTGTTAGAGACAGACCAGCTGTTCTGAAAAGTCAAAAGAGAGCCAAAGCTTTCTTCCTGGAGGCTATATGAGTTAGGGGGAAGCGAGAGAGGAAGGAAGGCAGAGAAAACAACTGATCTCTTCATTGCTTTCCTTTATTTCTGTTTTCAATAGGGCTGTAAATGTCACTTCCCTCCTAATCTATCTGGAGGTTGAAGCACTCCAGCTACTGAAACGTTCATACGGCTCTAGCAGCCATGTAAGGGTTTTTGTGCTGTTCTCTATCTGTCTTCTTGAAGGAGGCATCTAAGGGCAGGATAGGTAGGTGTACATATCCTTTCCCTATTAGAAAGCTTGCTTTCAAATGCCTTCTGGTTTTGTCTTTTGTTTGTTTTGGTTCTTATAAAGATCATCTATAGTGGCTTTCATCAGGCCTGTAATAGGCAGGGGTCCACCTCACACAGAGTTGTTATTTTCCTTCCCCCTCCCCAGCTATATTTCCTTAACTGGTAGTCTTAGAACAGAAAGTGAATGAATGAATGGGTGCATTCTTTTTTGCCTTTCCTAGAAGGTTCCTCAGGTTGATGTATATTGTGTAGGAGGAAAATTGACTTTGTGTTTGCCCTTGAACTGCTTCTGTAAACCAGGGAATTCAGCTCAGAGAGATGTCAGCCACTTTGGTTCCTCTTGCTTGCACAGAATTAACTTGGCTTTCTTTACAGAAGTATTTATGAAGCTTTAATTAAATTTGTCTTGTGTATCTTGAAGAGCTCTGGTGAGCAGACCTCTGAATGCAAGGATTTGAACAGCTGAGGCACATGACACTACACATGCTTAGGAAAGCATTTGCAAAATGCTTTGTGAATCTATGAACTTTGCTTCCCCCGCACACCTACATCTGATGCATCAGGCAGCATCTTCTTAACGAACTCTGGTGGACTGGAACGGAGCTGTCTCTTTAGAGGTGTGCTACAGAAAAGGAGGCAGAGAAAGGAGAATTTTCTGGCTCTGTCAGGTGCTGGCTCATTTTAAGGATTTATCTACCTCAGTTTATTTGTTGTAGGAAAATCTCTGGTTTCCTTTCATTGTCAGCTTGACAGATAGCAGAACTTGCCACCAGATCTCATATTTTTGTAGACGCAGTGTAAATAGGTGGGAGATGGGGAACTGAAATGCCCGTAGGCAATACAGGAAAAAGTACAGCTGAAGCAGTATATGCTTCACAGCCTCTAGCTTCCCATGTTTGTGATGGGCATTGTTGGCTATAGACAGTGATGCTTTGTCTCCCAGGCTGGTGGCTTCATTTGACACTCTTCACTTGAGTAATATATATTTTTTTTAAAGTAGAATTCTGTATGAGGGCCAAATGAAAACTTTAGTACTCATTGTGGCAGAACAGCACCATCCACATTATATCGTACTGTGCACATCAACCCTACCTGAGCAACAGCGCAGCTGTGTGTGAGGTGTGTCTGGGATCTGGCATAAATGTTATGGCTTAAACTCAAACACAGCGGTAGTTGAACTTCCGAAACACAGATGTTTTGCACGCAGACTTTGTCATATGCTAATGCTCTGGAATCCAGGCATGCCTGCACACGCTGATGAATGAAATTCCTCTACAGCCTCTTTTATCAGAGAAATGATTTATAATTTTTAGGCGCCCACAGTCACAGAGGAAGCTGGGAACAGAATCTAACTCTCAGCTGACTTGACCATGGAGCCATCCACCTTCTGACATGCCAAGTGAGTTCAGATAAGTGCAAGGGGGTTGACTTGTCTGTTTCTCCTGAGGATTGGTATTTCATTTCTGGCTGGCAGGTCAGAGATGGTGCAAAGAAATTCAAAAGCATAACTGAAATCTACCAATCTGAAAATTATAAAGTCAATTTTTCCAGGCTGCTTTACTCTCTTGCTGACCTGAATTTCCCCTGCATCAATTAAGTTGCCTTATAATGGGTCAATTCCAGGCCTTTGATATAAATTTTCTTTGTGTCTCATGTGCATATAAACTGTCATCGCTTGAAGAGCGACAGACATGAAGTCTTATTTTTTTGACATGGGTGTCAGAACTTAGTATCTCTCTTCCAGGACTGTATTCTGCCTGTAAGAGGCTGGTTTTCTGTCCTGTCAAGCTACTTTTATACTGACACTTTTTGCAGTTTATTATAGCCACATGCCTACAAAAATACTATTCTACATGTACATTTAGTATCTTACATTAACTGATAGTTATACACGTGTTCAAGGTCAGCTGTGTTTTACTGTTGTCTACATTTGATCGACAGCTTTGGAAGAATAACTGGGCTGCTTCAGTGGGGTTAGAGTACTTGAGTAATACTTGCTATATCCTATTAATCCATGTTATTTCATCAGTGTTTCATATTCTTGGTTGTGATGAAAAGAAAGAATTTTGCTAACAGCAATAATCTGTTAATAGGACTTGGACTATGGCCTATTTTTAAGATCTTGAAGCTGGCTTAGCCAGTTTCTTCCCTTTCATAATTGCTCACTGAAGACAGCAGAGAGGGTCTTAGCTTCTCATATTCATGCAAAGAAATATTCATTGCAATGAAAGTTACACTGGTCATTAATGCACGTACAAAATTGTCTTGGCCCCTTTCAAACTGATTCTTTTAACTCCAGCAGGTGAGGGTTTTGCAGAGAGATGGATTTCAGAGGGGATAGCCATACCAATTGCACCAAACTAGCATTTCTTGTGTTCCACCAAATGTAACATTGTCATTGCAGATGGCAGTTACTTAGTGGACCTAAACACATCTGGTACTCAGGTTCTCTCTGGCCAGAAAGTCAGAGAATTCATGGAGAACTGAACTGGGGATAGGGAGATGGAACTAAGCATTTAGTGAAATTCAAGGAGAATTTGAGTTCCAGAATGACTTTTAGTATTTTAAGGGTTTAATGAACTCAGCTGTGACTACTGATTTTAAAAACTGTTCTTTGTGCAAATAATGTTTGTTTTCATTGCTTTTAAAACTGGTTGGAAAATGGTGGATGTTCTCAATTATAGAAGAGAAAGAGAAAATAGGAGGAGAAAATAGAAAGGATCCAACTGGAAGGTGGCATAGCACCATGCCTTGGCTTGACCAGCCTGAGTTGTCTCAGGTGTCTTTGGGCAAACTATCTAAACCTTCAGTGGTTCAGTCTGCTTTGCAGTGGGGATGATGTGACTACTTCCTACCTCAGCAGTGCTTGTGGTGATGACTACCTTTAAAGACTATGAGATGACAGGGTTGGGTTAGTGTTGCGCAAATGCTCTTACAAGTAGAAATGAGGGCACAGTGACAGTGTGGAATTTTCAGCAGCAGGTTTTTTCTCTTTCCCACTGCTCCAACTCCAGCACAAGCAGAGGTGGAAAAAAATTTCAGAAGCACCAGCAGAGTCTTAGGAACGGAGCAGCAAGTAGGCAGGCTAGTGGAATATCAGTCACATCAACTAGAGTCTAGTAAGTGGTATCATCGGGGGGGGGGGGGGGGGGTCCCCCTC
>NW_010413563.1:29483-34253 GCF_000710305.1 Buceros rhinoceros silvestris
AGCGAGTGTAGGATATGTTGTGGGTTGTGGCGGGGGGGGGGGGGGGGGATTCCCCCTTTTTCTTTCCTGCAAGGTATAGTTTCAGTTTTTAATTGTGACCTTCAATGTAAATTAAAAACAAGTCTACACCTCGTCCCTTTCCTTTTTCCCGCCTGTACAGAAAAAGTATGAAAATACTGACTCCAATGAAGCTTTTCTTTCCAGTGAATATCTACAGGGAGAGGAGACACCTGGTTCTGCATTGGTTACTGGTGTCTAAGTTTCTCTGCCAAGGTATAGTTTCAGTTTTTAATTGTGACCTTCAATGTAAATTAAAAACAAGTCTACACCTCGTCCCTTTCCTTTTTCCCGCCTGTACAGAAAAAGTATGAAAATACTGACTCCAATGAAGCTTTTCTTTCCAGTGAATATCTACAGGGAGAGGAGACACCTGGTTCTGCATTGGTTACTGGTGTCTAAGTTTCTCTGCTAGTGCCCAGTGTAATGAGCAAGCTGTTTCCCCACGGAGCCTCTGGTTCCAACCATACTGGAATAACTACCTTTGCTGCCCACACTTCTTTCTATATCTTTACCAACGCCATGTTTTCTGCTAGTCGTGGTGATAGACCAGTGAAAAAGGTTCTCGTGTTTCTGGACCTGCAGCAGAGCCCTGCGCGTCCTGTGTAACCAAGCTCTAATAAATGCAGACCAGAGGCCATAACCAGTAGTGGGAAATCTCATGGGGTGAATCAAGCAGCAATCTGAACTTGTGTTGCATGGATCCTGGAAGATGGATGTGCTCTGTAGCCTGTACAACAGCTAAGGGACAGACAGAGATGCCAGGGGAAGTGAGAACAGGAGTTGCTCCTAGAGAGGTGCTCCAGAGTGTTTTAGAGCAGGACCGTGGCTAGCAGGGTTCTCCCTTGCATAGCTCAGCCCACAGCAGCTGCAGAGGTGCAGTATCACACAGTACAGTGCTGCAACCGTGTACTTGTAGTTTCCTCATCTTAAGTTCCAGCAAGGGAAAAGAGGGTTTCCTTTCTGTATAGCTTTTCTTATAGATATAGTGAGGATTACTGCAGTATTCCTTCTTCATCTAACATCTTTGCAAGGCTTTTGATCATGTCACCAGCATCTTTCTTGTTTTAACTGCGTATCAAAAATAGCCATGTTAGGAGTTAAATTGCCATGAAAGCCTCACTGAAATTACTATAATTTGTTACTGTAAACAGATGAGCTGTATGTCTTCAATTACATTTCAGGCAAGCAGTCTCTGAAAATGCAAATACACAGTTTGGTGTGGCATGGGCTTGCAAGAGGGAGGAAGCACTGTGTAGGAGGGCTTCTTACTACTGCCTGACTTCATGCCGCCAATGGTAATTAGCAGAGGAAAGTATAGTTTACGAATATGCAGGTTGTAGCAAAAAGTACAACTAGTGGCAGTGGCTGGCTGAAGAGTGGTTTACAAAATGCAGAGTCTTTCACTGCACAGCTCTCGTGTTCAAATCTAGCCCAGGGTGTTTGCTGGATACTGTTGGATGTTGGATTGCATGTTACAGTAGCAATGAGAGACCCTAGCCAGGACGAGGACACAAGGTGGTAAGCACAACAAGAGTGTAGTCAGCAGGCTTGTGTTCTGAAAAGTCTGCAGTCTAAATACATTATTAAAAAACAAACCAAAAAGGCTCCACCAAAACCAGGTTCAGATACCCAGCACTGGTTTTGTCCTGGTGAAGCTGGCCTCCTTGAGACTTCCCCTGTGTGCTTCTAACGCCTTCATACAGCTCAGAGGATGCTTCTTGGGATTCTCATATTCCCCATGGACAACCATCCATGTAATCAGATGTCCTTATGGCATGACAAATGTGCATAGTAAGCAGCCCTTCTCTCTAGATGGTGGTTCTCACGGCTGGAGACTTGCACCCACTCTCTGACTCTTCCTGCTCTTCCTCAGCAGCTCTGTTCAGGCATTTTCTGGGCTGACCTGAAAGACCATGGTTGTTCTTAGATCAGGTCCCTGGGCTCCAATGCCACTGTGCTCAGGTCAGCAGGTTAGCTGCATGGCATTTAATTACCTGACAGCCTTGCCTTTGGCAGCGGTGATCAGTGGTCTGGAGTGACAAAAGCCCTGAGCTTTGCAAAGTACACACAGTGCAATTTCAGCAGAAGAATAAAACATTGCAAGAGTAAGGTAAAAAAACCCAAGAGTTTCAGCTCCTGTGTCTCTGGGACCTCCAGTTCTGTTCCCTGTATGTTTCTCTCCCTTCACCCTCTATGCTTTCGTCCATTCCAAGCTTTTGTTCCAGATTATTTTCTGCTAGGGATCTTCTCAGGGCATAGAAGGTGGGAGCTGTTGTCCTTCTTTTCTTATTATACCAGTAAGAGTAAGAACTATCTTTAGACTGTTCCTCCCGTTACCCCACTAGTTCAGCAAATCCCTAAAACAGGGAAGCAGTCCAATAATAAAGGGACAAACAGATGGAGAAACAGCATCCATGATATCTACAGTAGTATAGTATTTCTTGCCTCTTCCTCTTGTCTGGAATCTACCATATCTAGTAGAAGCTGTTAAAGATAGGATGCTAAAGTCAATGAATTTCAGATCTAATTCAAAATACAGGAATTTCCCTGTGCATTTTTTCATTGTTTTTAGTTTTTACTTGATTTTTATGGGTTTGTTTCACTCTTCATACATCAAAAGAAAAGAACATACAGTTCAAGGCAGGTTCGGTAATGAAATTACGTCAATATCAAATCCAAACAATATTGTAAAGTTCAAACTGAGGCTTCTCCATATGGTACGTTGATATTGCCAGCCAAAAACACAACATGCGACTTCCAGAGCTGGGTTCGGTGAACTTTAAAATCTGTACAAAAATAACTGGCAACAGCTTTCCTCAACGCAAAATCTTTTCTACTCTCTCCCAGAAAGAGCTGTTCCCCTGCCGGTTTTCAGCACCTCCTCCTCCCCGTCTGCTTGTTCCTTCCTTCCTCTGTTCTGCTTTTTCGCAGATTTGTACGAATATCCTCCATCCCCAGTTCTTGTTCTGGTGACAAAGAAAGGATGGATCAGAGCTCGCTACCCATCTTGCTTTCCAGAGACATTACATCACCTGCTGCTGAGCAAAGCTGATTCCCTGCAGCTTTTCCTTTCACGGGCATGGTCTGTCTTGGATCAGCACAGTTGTCTGGTTCTATGAATTGGTACTGCTGACCAGTCTCCAAAGGCTGCTGGTTTCCCTTACCCAGCCAGCAGCTCCCCAGACCTGGAGCAGAACGCAAATGTGTGGCTGGAACCTGAATTCAGCTCAAGCTGAGGAGAGAGTGGCCTGTGTGGTGGTGCTCACCGACCATGGGCTGTGTGAGGCGGGAGGTCAGAAATTACCCCTGTCCTGGATCTGCCCTCGTGCAGGTCTGCAGCCCATATGAGAGTGGGCTGGATGTTACCACTCTTCCTCACTGCTGTTGTCCCTAGTTTTGGGAGGCTGCGACTGCTGTAGTTCACAGGAAGAGAGAAACATGTTAGTGTGGAACAATTTACCTTCGCAGCAATGTAGGCCAGTGAGATGTCAGGGTGATGCCTTCAGGCTTGCTTTGTGAGGCACCATGATTTTACTTTATTTTATCAAGAATTCTTCCCATCTTATACCCATGGGTATGATACCTAGGATATCTTTCGCAGATAAGATATTCAGGAGAACTGTGAAAGACCTGTCCATCAGAAATGTTGTTGGGAACAGCACGCCTCCTTGCTGAGTTATAATCAGAGCGTGAAGTACTTGTACTGAAGCTGGAAACGGGGGAAGAGAGTGCTGAGTTAGCAACAGTGCTAATATCTGCACCGGTCACCACTGGTGGCAGCGGGATGAGGCCATAAGGCAACTGCAGGACAATAGGAGGTGACAACATAAAAAGGTCACTTTCCTGTTGCTATTTTCTAGGCAGGATATCTGTCCTCAGATTGCTGTTGTCAATGGTTTGATTTGTCTCTTCTCAACGTCCCTAAATAATGCCTTTTCATCACATCCTACTCTCTCGCTACTCGTTTCAGGTCTGCTAAGCACCACCTGCTATCCACTCCTCTATCTTGTGTAAAGAAACCCCTTATGTTAGTGCATTGCTGTTCCTTAAGGCAGAACCTATGGGCTCCATCTGGTTTCTGTTAACAACCACCCAAGCATGAGTATTCACCTGGTTTCTGCAAAAACCTGTGGAACTACTGAGGGCAATGACAGGTACCGGTAGGTTCAGTCAAACATCTCGGTGTAGCTAGTTGTTGTGTTCCTTGATTAGGTCAATTACCCCTAAAGCCTCCAGCTCTGAGGGGTGAAAGCCACGCTCAGCAACCCTTTTGCAGAAGGGTCCGAGGGCCAGAAGTGGTGTGTGTCGTACGTTTGTGCCTGGTCTGTGTGCAGCATCGGTGCCAGTGTGGCTAGACCCGTGTACACGTGGGCGTATCTGCGTGGTATGAGCCTTCTGGTGACAGGGGCAGTCAAAGGGGACTAGAGGTCCTTACTTCAGTAAGATTTGTTCCTGACATATAAGCACCTTTTTAAAGCTTATGTTTTATAGACATTTCATTAAAAAATGGCTCAACTTTGACCGCTGAAGTTACACAAATACAAATGTGTGCGTAGAACAGCACTGAGTGGGATGTGGTGAATTAACAATGGTGCTTAAGGGCATCCAGCTAAAGAAAGGCTGATATTCTGGGGGAACAGAGGGCTCCTGGTTTTGGTAGGGGTTCTGATGAAACGTGTCATCGTGGAGTAATGCAGCTGATATGGGATC
>NW_010413563.1:34331-39694 GCF_000710305.1 Buceros rhinoceros silvestris
GGAAAGCCCTTTATTTTCTATCTCTTCTCTCTTTCAAGCCCTATCTATCCACAGCGTGGAAGGGAAAACACATCATGATTCTGTAAGGCACGAGTTGGAAAAGACAAGACAGTTAGTAGTGGATGTCACAGAGATGAGTCAACTCTGAAAGAGATGGATGAACAATACGAACACCAGAAGATGTTCCGTATGGCTAGTGCCAATAACGATGTATTTTTACACTGTGGAAAGAGTCTGAGGTATGAAGGGTGGGAAAGCAGATTGAAAGGAAACAACAAAAAAGTAATGTTAAGTCCAGGGCAAGTAAAAGTTAAAGGCACTTATGAGAACTTTAATCAAAGAAATAGAAATAAATTGTTAAATTATCTTGAGTGAGAAAATCACTTCATAAAGAGAGAAAAATGAGAAGGTTTGCTTGTTGCAAAATCTGGTATTTTCTATGTCCCCCGTTGTAGACCCCATTTCTGTGAAAGCAAAAAAGTAGCAGTATCACACTTGTTAACATTTCTAATTTTATGGACACTTCGTAGAAGTGTGTATATGGAAAAATAATTTTAGATAGATGTCTGAGGTTTCTTTACTAAGATACCAATGTAACGGAGCTGCAGGACTGTGGAATCGGTGGAAACTTGATTGCGATTTCGCCCCTTATTGTCATTCATAACGTAACGGAATAGCTTTGTGTTAATCATAGCTAGGTTTTGGTACAGGAGTTTGTGAACATTTCTGTAGTTTTGCAGTAGATCTTGGTGGTAATACTAAGCAAGTTGTTTGTATTCTTCTTTCTGTCTGTCTTTTCTGTCCATCTTCTGTTTGTTTCTTTCAGGAAGATAGTGTCGTTATTACACTTTTACACTTCAACCTGGATTTAGCAGTTCCTCAGGAAAAGTCCCACTAAGAAAAAGAGAGTAACTTAAAACAGAAATATATCATGACCAGTGTTCTTTGGTTGCATCACGGGGTATAAAGCATCCAAGGATGCCAAGGAGCCAAGAAAGAAATGGAGAGTCATGACACTGGATAACCGGAGTCGGGAGAAAGGGTTGAAAGCTGTGGATGGCAGTATCATTTTCCTTCTGATGCTCTGAAGTGTGGATGATTTTTTGGATACAAATGATGAGAACTTCTTAGGGCATTATACTTTAACAGTCATATTCAAAGTAAGAGTCAGGGGAGGAAATGAAAGGAAGGGCCCAGCTCTGACCATGTTCTGGGAAGAGAGCAGATTCAGTTTTAGCATAAAGGGAAGCAAATGGAGGTTGTAACTAATAACTGTTGTCTAGCCGTTAAGTCGTCTGTGGGGATTCTTCACTGAACACTATCAGCATGGGAAGGGCCCTGGTTAGGACCAAGATCCTCTCTTCCCCTCTCATCTTACTGGCACTGCTGGAAACTTTCCAAAATAAAGGCCAGTGTTCCAGCTACAAGACTGATGGATTCTCATGATTTGCTTTTAAGGCCCTTTCTGGTTTTGAATACCATGTTTCTCCCACCTGCGCTCTTCTGAAGGAAGAAGAGAAGGGATGGAAAGCAGTTAGTGGTACAAATTTCATTGCAGTGTATTTGGTGTAATATTTCTCAAGCTCTTCAATCATGTTACTTTGCTTCACGCTATGTTAGTCTCTGTCTAGTTACTCAGTGGTGTGACAAAAAAGGAACTGTGAAAGGATGCTAGGCAGAGCTGACGCAATGGAAATGTGACTCCGTGGCTGCATACCCACTACTGACTAACGTTATGGCAGAGACTGCAAATACATCCTGTCTAGAGAGTTTCTTGTGGTCGTTATTTAGAGTTGAGCCTCAAATTATGGACACACAAGGTGCCAGATAAAAGTGAATGCAGGGATAACTGGACTCCAAAACCAGCATCCCAAGGGAAGCATATACAGCCTCAGCTCTGTGGAGGCTGTTCTTGGCCAGAAAATTTTGATAGCAGGTGTAGGCCAAGGACAGCTAATAGAAGATCACAGGATGAATTAATTGAATCCGCTTGTTATCTTCATGATTTTTAGAAATTAGTGTTTTCAAATTCCTGTCATCATTAAGAAGGCTTCTCCTGACGGACTGCTGTCCACCCAGAAAGGCTTACATTTTATCTAAGGTGGCTGTTATAGCTGCATGGTTTGAAGCAATCTGGTGTGTTCTGGTCATTCAGAGAACAGGGCTATCTCTGGAAGCAGATAGGAAACCTAAACAAGTCAAAGTACCCAATGAATTTCTCTACTTAGTTTACAGTGTTTGGGTTTTTATTGCCCCAATGTGTCTGGAGTAACAAATTTTTATTCCTGGTTTGTTGTTGTTTTTTCTTATAGAATGCTCTGGGTCATCTTTTGGTTCCCGTGGACATCTACAGAAAATACCCTCTTTGGCACTTGCTAAAGTGTAAAAAATAAAAGAATAAGTGATAAGTCATTGGTGAAATGAGCCATGAAAACTGAAGCGCCGCTTTCAGTCTGGAAGCGGTGTTTCTAGGTCAGATACATAAGAACAGCAGAAAAAGCTGTCGCTTGAACCTTTCTGATAAATGCACGTGGGAAGTCTTTCTTGGTGGTGTGGTTTGTTAAGGATTTAGGCATGTAATTATTGTTGTGTTGGGTGTCTCTTGTAGAGGCAAATCCTTTATGAATCACTAAGAAAACAGAGTTTGGTCTGTCACATGCAACTTCCACTATATCATCTAGGAATGTCTATAGGGAACATATTTCCTGAGCAACGCATTGCCCTTGAGCAGTGTGCTGGGCTCTTCTGGTGCCAAGCTGCAAATTTAAAATGTTCTTCTGTGCCAAGCAAAAAGGGGAAAAAAAAAAAATTAACGAAATACTTGATTGTGGCAAGATAGGAGAGGTTTTATGACAACCAATGTTGACAAAAGGCAATACAAATTGATACAGGAGGATTAATAACCTGGGCAGAAATCAGCATTGAGGTTTGGCTTGCACAGGCTTCTAAACCTGGGTAGAAAATAATCCAAAACTCACCTTGTGACAAAGAGAAATCTAAGAAATAGTCATTGCTAAAGAGAGCTAGAAGGGACAGGGAGATTAAACTGGCAATGGTAAGCAAAAGCAGAAAGATAATGTCAAATTGGAAAGTGTTTGGAAGAGTGATAGGTCTGGCTCTTGATGGGAAGAGACAGCTGAGTTTAGGCCTGGCTAACACATGGTCATACCTTCCTCAGCCAGCACCTGAGGCAATCCAGAGGGGCTTTCGTGGGCCAAGATTAATGACAAGTCAGTGCAAAACATTACAGAGGTTTAATTACCAGCAGTAAACTGATTCTTAGAGTATACCAGCCTGTACAGAGCTTCCTGGTGCGTAGGGAGATGATTTCTTGTGCCCGGAATAGTTCCTTTATAGCCAGAAGTAAATAAAAGAAATAACCACAAAGAGTTTGTTCTTATTTCTTTGAAACTTATTTAAGCAAGGATGATGGTGTCACCTTAATGTCATCTGTAGTTATTAATAGACTGAGTAGTCGTTTTTGGCTTTCTCAAAGGCTAGGTGGTTAGTTCTCTTGACATTTCTTCAGCTTCTTTAGGTTTGGGGGATCTTGAGGGGAGGAACGCACGTCTTCACATTTCCTTCCCTTTTCCAATCCTTCAGTGACGCTGCAGGCCTGTGGGTGGGTAGCAGTTTCCAGTTTTGTACCTGCAGTCAGCTGAGGTTGCAGTGAATGCCCTCTGGAGATCTGGCTACCTGATGCTCTCTGCACATTAGGCAGTTAATTAACAATTGTCGTTTGTGACTTCAGTTATTTATACAAGCAGAAGAACTTAGCCAAAGTGAGGATTTTTGCACCCCTTTGAAAAATGTGAGCCTAAAATTGTTAGTATTTATACTTCTTGTTCATAAAGTCTATTTGAAGTGAATCTGAAGTCAGCACTGAAGATCTAAAATTAACTCACTGCGCCAATTAAACTTGCTGGTTCCCTTGCAGAATGATTAAATGTACTCTCCAGGAGGAGAGAGGAAATTGTATCTTGCTGAGGACAAGAAAGAAGTGGCCCTGGAGTTTTTCTTGAGAGGGACAATCAGCAATGCAGTTTCAATGAAGGGTAATGAATAAGGAGTACTTAGCACCATTACAGCTGCCCCTGCCTCATGCTAGGGACACTGCGATCACCATGGTGGCATCCTTCTGTTCAGGAGAGGCGCTTTCCACTGCTGTGCACGACCTCGGTTGCCTTCTGATGCCTTGATTTTGGCTGGGTAGACTTCCTGCTCTTCAACGCCCATGCGGATGAGTAGCCTGTGGAGTCATTTCACCCCAAGCTGTGTGGTGGAAACAGCCTCCTTCTGTGTGTGTGCATCTCTCCTGCATTGTAGGTTTATCCTGGAAGCTTACCTTAACTCCCAGTGCTGTAACCACATAGACAAGGAGCCCTTATGCCACTGTGCACATACTTCTAGCATGTGTTTTCTTGTCCCTCTGGTGAGGCAGATTAGAGCCCAGGCTGCTTTTGAAGCAGATCTCAGACCTGCCCACTTTGCAGAAAGGATATAGTTAAAATTAGAGGAAGGGAGTGCAGCTGTGGTAATGTTCCAGCACACTTCTACCAGTTGTTGGGCATGAGTCTTCCTCGGGCAGCTCTGTTCTTTCTAAATAGAGCATTCTATCCAGGAGGATTTTGAAGACTTTGGATATTTGTTTGGAATTTTGGGATATTTTGCAGCCCAGCCGCAAGCACGGAGCATCAGAAGGTGCTGGGTTCTAGGTCAGCTGTAACTATAGTGTGTATAAAATAGAGCTGAAAATCATCATGGACATATCAGACTACCCCATCCTGTATGTGTTATCCATAATAGACACATCTATTTCTCTCTGAGATGTTCCAGGCAGAGCTAGAAGTTCTTGGGTCTAAAAAGAGCTCTTTCAGTGTGCTTCTAAGAGCTGAACTCTTCAGTGGGTCCTGGCTTAACTTCAAGAAAGAATGTAGGTACCTCAGGTCTGTATTCATATGATTGTGGAGCTGGAGACATCAGGACTGCCTAGACAACTTCTGTCCAGACACAGACTGTCCCAGTTGAAAAGCTTCCACGGCAAAGCCTCCCATATTTCTGTAGCTGCTTCAGCACTTTTCAGGACAGCAGGAGAAGTTTTCACAGAAGCATCAGACCTCACACAACCGATGGCTCAACCAGAGCTGCCCATGCAGGTCATGCCCAGATCTCCTGCCCTGGTGTAATGCAACTGCCCAAGCTCCTCTTAAGGTCTCAAAAAATTTTGTGGCAGCACCATAGCCAGTCTCACAGGACAGATGTTCTAGGAATTATTGTAGCAAAAAGGTTGGGAAACAAAGAATGAGGCTCTTGGAATCTTCTCCAGAGGACGTGAAGAAAATCTTTATCTTCAACAATTCACA
>NW_010413563.1:39847-50445 GCF_000710305.1 Buceros rhinoceros silvestris
CATTCTTTGTTTGACAAATTGTTTTCTATTTACAGCCAGCACTCCCTTCCCCCAGCCTACTGGGTCCCTATTTTCTCGTTCTGACAATGTTACCATATGGTTCTATTATTCAGAGATTCCTAAACATGTTTTACACAGTTCTTAAAAATAATTAGGTGCTGCAGTGGTATAAAGCACATCTGTGATCAATGGCTCCCTCTGGAAATTATGGGATAAAATGTCCCAAGACATTTTTCTATCTTTTTACTTTCTTCCCAGCCTTTTCTGTCCCTCTCCATCCCTCCCCCAAAATGCATTATAATAAAGGGAAGAAAGTCTGTGTGAACAGCTATTTTTGTTTTCTTTCTTAAAAGCACAGCATAATGTGATTGGTGTTTTTTGAGCTATGACTAGGGGAAAAGATCTCCAGGGAGAAAAAGGTATATATTTAGACTCTGTACATTTAGACTAGAGCTTAATTCTGTGGTGATAACCAATGATTTACACCCTTTAATCTAAAAGTCCTTCTGTGCCCTGTCGGGAATACGACATATGTCCAGCAAATTGGTAGCCATATGCTTCAGTGGACGTGCAGTCCCTCAGCCCTTCCCCTGCTCCATTCACACTGATGGTTCCGTGCTAAAGCAGTTTGGTCTCGCAATTTGCTCTGCCTTCGTTGAAGGCTTTGAAGGAAGGGTTCTTTTTGGATTTCTTTTAATATTGCACATACTGTGGTTTTGAGAGGTTTCAGGCAGTTGTTTTTGCTGGAGAATTATACAAGTGAATTGATGAGTGAAAGTTTTCTTAGCTGCTGGTGGAAGAGGCAGGCATATGTCCTGCACAACTTTTTCACCCAAGTGTGTATTAGGAAAATAAATTAAAATTAAAAACAAGTTTCACAGAGGCTTGTCAAAAACAGTTGGCTCCCAAACCCTCTGTTTCACCCTCTCAGCCCTCTGCTACTGCTGCAGAAACTGCACAGATACAGTATTTGTGGTGAAATAAGCCTTCCTTGGCACATCATGAGATAGAAACAAAAAGGATATTGATACACTGTTTTCCTTCTTTGAGGCCACCTTTAAACAGAAATGCTGTAATAGAGCGTGCAAAGGAGGACCGAGAGTGTTAGCCTGCTGCTTCCCTCCTCCAGCAGGAAAGATTATCCCAGATAAGCAACAGCAGGGTAATGTTCAGCAAATTAGCTGGACGGATGAACCCTGAACTCTTGTCAGTATTAATGCCTGCTAAGTTAAGCAGGCCCAGGCTTTATTATGAGGACTTATGCTCACGGGCCAATACAAAATAACCTATTTTTTCTTACAGGTACCATAGGAGTGGTCTGGGTCCTGTCCGAAGATCTCAACAGGCTTTTACAGAGGGATTTTTTCTTTTTTTTTTTTTTTTTTTTTTTTTTTTTTTTTTTTTTTTTTTTTTTTTTTTTTATTTCCCCCCTCCCCTGAACAAGCCAGTGTACTGGCAGCAACTGGAGGTGAGTGGCTTTGGTGATGCTGTGGGTTGGGGTACTCTGTGCTAAGTACTTTGCACAAGAATGGTCTTTGTGTTGTGTTTTGCACCATGCTGAGGAGTGTGGGGTGGCTCAGCCCAGGACTGGTCTTTCTAGGCACTGCTGCAACACTGGTAATCCAGACAAGCCCTGGACAGTCCTGATGTCTCACCTGACGGAGTGGTGGCTAACAGTTCTCATGTCTTTTCCACACTTACACACTTGTTTCCTCCCGCTGCATACCCTCAGCCCCTCCCACATTCAAACTTGAAAAACTGGTGTGCTGTCGGTCCTCTGTCAAATGGTGTTTCTGGGCAAGCTCGGTATTGGTAAGGTTTACCAGCCCGCTCTTCTCTCAGCAATCACTCGGTCATTTCATAGAGGTTTCCTCAGAGGTAAAAAAAAAAAAAAGATGCATTTTCCAGGCTCTGCCATTGCAGTGGAGGCAGGCCAGTGCAAGGGCCCCAGCACAAAGTAGGATTCATGGAGAGCTGGGTTGTCCCAGAGGCGTGGAGCCAGGTGTTTCTGGGGATGGCATGCTTTCCTGTGTTTGAAAGGTGGGAAGCCCCTCTGCTGTGCTTCTGGCCCTTCTCACGAAGGCTACCTCCTCTTTAGCATCAACCTGTATGACAGCGGGGTACGGCAGTGAATGGAAGGCAGCACGGGAAGTTGGTGCAGTGCCACCAGCCAGACATGATGGGAGAGCTTGGGGTGATGGGTGCCAGCTGCTGGGGTTGGCAGGCTGGGAGATACAAGGGGACACCACTGGGAAGCTAAAGCCTGGAACTGAGCTTTGCTTTATCGCATTTTTACATGCTGGAGAATCATTTCACAGTTAGTCTTGAAGCAATTTGGGAAAGTGAGGTGTGGGAGCAAATCAAACACTCCTGACTCCTATTGATTTCCTTTCTTATCCATTCATTAATGGGCATTTCTTTAAACCATAGAGAAAAGCAGTTGCTAAAAAGCAAAAACACACCTTAAATATTTGCTGATACATATTTGAAAACCATCTGGAGTGAGTGGAATAATTGATGTCAGATGTGAACTCTCCTGGGACGTCAGCAAAGGGATGGGAACTGTCGGTGTTCTGGTTTTACCGCTTGTCTGTGGGCTCCCAGCACTTCTAAGGTACAAGAACAAAGATCAGCCTTTTCTTTGAGCTCCAGCATCTGCTGGAAGAGGCCTTAGAGATACAGTTCCCACGAGAAAGAGAATATTTGTCCTGTCACAATGTCAAATTCTCTTCCTCCCCTATTCCCAATTTGCCATGGTGCTTGCACATCTCCTTCCCCAGGGTACTTGCTTGGTTTCAGTCACCTAAAGGGCAGATTGGGAGACAAGAAATCAAGGTTTTTATTCTTGCCTCTGCCAGAATATTCTTGCAACCTTGGGCAAACAGATTTCTGTGCAAGACTGAAATAATCTTTTATATAGTGCCGGCAGTCATTCCCTGTTTCAGAGGGGGAAGTTTGTTTGGTTCACGTTTACAAGATTCAGACCTGAGCTGGATCTGCTTAGGCTGGTTAAAGGAATTTGAGGTTGAGATTTGAGTTCGATCTGTTCAGCTCATTTTTGAGATTCTTCTGGGGAGGTTATTCAAACTGAATAGTCTTCCCAGCAGATAGCCTAAAATATCTATGTTTATTCTGGAGGAGTAACAGCAATAGTATATATAAATCTCCAGAAATGTGTAGACTTCAGTGGAAAAGCTATTTTTGTTACAGAAAAGGCTCAGAAAGAAAATATCCCTGGAAAGAGCTGTGCTGTGTTCATTGTATATGGCTGAACGTCTTTGCTTCTCATCTGCTAGCTGGAAAGGAGTGCGAAACAAAAGCCTTTTTGTCATGAAAATTGGCCGCCAACCTCTGCCAACTGTCAGTCAGAGAAACAATAAGTTTGAAAGCCAGATGTGCCACCCACCAAAAATGTGTATGTGAGCTTGAGTTAAAGGATGGAGAAAGAAATTTGCTCTCATAATAGTCCAGCACAACAGTGCAAAAGCAGCTCTGCCAGCACTGCTCCTCTCGCCCATCAAGAATGTTGATGGGACCATCTGGTGTTCTTTGGGTTCAAGTTTTCATGGGCACAGTTCCCATCAACACCACAAAATGGAAATGATTTGTTCCCAGACCTGATTGCAACACAAGTTGTAATTGAGTCCTTGACTGTTACAGTCTAGATTGGGCCATAGGCTAATTTAGGATGAACCAAGAATATAGATGGGAACAAATATGACAGAGGAATGTCATAAGTTGAAACTAAATTTGGCCATAGCTCTTAAATGAAAAAATGAAATTGCAAATCCCCAGGCAGGCACAAAGGATTTTAAGACGTTGTTCATGTTCACATGATGCAATCTCAAGGTTTATTGCCACTAGGAGTAATGACTTTTCACCACTTCCTTTCTCCTTCCTGATGTCAGCTGGTACTTTTGGGGACTGAGGAGTCCACACTGACACTGCACCCTATGCAGGTGTCAGCACACCAGCTTCAAAAATGGGAACTGAAACATCAGCAAGCATCTTGGATTGAGTTGAAGGTGGAGTTGAAAGGGACCATCTGAGCAGCTAGTTGCTTTAGATGTATCCTGGAATCATAGGAATAGTATGATTTGATACTGATGCTGCAGTTATTTGATAGACTTCAGTCATTTGCTTAGCAAGCCCAAAGCTCAGCTCCAGGTGCTCGGTTTGCCTGAGTGGACGAGCGAAGGGAGTAACCGCCTTCAAACACAGTGACAGTCAGCTATCGCACCAGAACAGGTTTAACAGTGGAGAGCATCAACAGGGGCATCTCCAGTGGCTTTTCAGCATTTACTGCAACTGTGGTACTTCTGGAGCAAGAAAAATATTTCACAAGTAATTTCCTTTTACACTTAGGTAAATATGTACGACATAACTAATGCTACAGGTGTTATGCAATGCTGGGGTATTTTTGTCTCTGGTGGCTGGCATTCATTGAGCTCAGGATTCCTGCTATCCAGTAATTTCCAAATACTTTGTTTGGCATGTCAAATCACGGGTGTCCCTGCAAGGTGCTCATCTGACCCAGTCTGGTGTCCTGTTCTCGGTGGCAGTGTAACTATGGTGGTTATGTGGGTTGTTTTGTTTTGTTTTCAACCAGAAGGGTTGAAAACCTTCTCGTGACAATGCTGCTCTTCTAGTAAGAGGAATTTTTTATATGACACAATGTTTATTCCCTTCCCACTCTGCAAACTGTGCCTTTCTGCTGGGTATGGGTGGAACTCCACCAGTGGTACTGGGAAGCTGGTTAACAGGGTTATCTCCCTGTGAGGAGTGCCCTGGGTGCTTTCTAGGATTCTTAGCCATCACAACATTCAGTTGTACTTATACCATTTACCATGCATAGCCATGAGAGAGCTGGTGGAAAAAAAACCCTTTCCCAAGGATTGCATTTGGAAGCTGTGTATGTGGGCTGCAACTTTAACTGCATGGTCTCTGGTTTTCAATCCATCACCCGTAGATATCACATATATTCAAATCCTTTCCTACTTTCCAAAAAACATTGATCAAAGCAGTTCTGGGAGGCTGAGCTGGCCATTGCCCAAAAATATTATATAAGAGCTGTGCGGCTACTGACAAAAGCAGCAGAGCATCTCCACCAAGCCCATAACAAGCATCAGACTCAGATTTCCTCCCTCTCTCCCTCCACAACTCCTCTCTGCCTCAGAATTTTTCAATTTTTTCCCATGGATGGAGCAATAGTATACTACCCTTTACAAAGCCAAAAAACTGCTCGTGTTTGACTGTAACACAAAAAGCTGCAAACTGGTCTTTCCAAAGATAATAGTACTTTAGTGTAGCTACATACACAAGAAAAATTGTTTGAGGGAAGTAAGATACTAGAATTAGAAATTCAATGCTGAAAACAGCATGTGTTTCCTGCGCACTGTGATGTTGTTATCTAGAAAAGGCTGCTGCCAGGCCGACTCTTCTGTATCACTCTTTGCTAAATAGAAATAATCTACCTAAATATCAGCCCTTCTCTGCTTCAGCTTGGTGATCTTAGTAACTTTCAAATAACTGGCCTTAACAGACTTGCTCTGATGTAGCCTGTTTGTAAACAAGTGTCCCCTAAATAAACTTCTGCCCGATTCATGGTGGGACACCAAATCACTCCTTCATTTCCATGCTGCTGCCTCAAAAGATGATCTGGGGAGGCTGGTAACTAAATGGGTGATCAGAAGAGATTTCCTGGCTCGTTAGGTGTTGCAGACAGATTGACTCAATATTCATGGCAAAATCAGGGGTACAGCACTTCTTAAATAGTACGAACTTGGATTGCTCTCAGAAGCAACCCCATTTATGTTCCCATTATCCTGGTTTATTACAGAGAAATGATCTGCTACTTTTCAGACTTGAAATGTGCTTTTAGAAAGAATTTCATCTTGCTTATCCTTGTACTGAGCTCAATAACTTCTGGCTTTTTTTTTTTAAGCACAGATGTACATCCTTGTTTTCAATTAGAAAATCCAGAATGAAGAGTCCAGCCCTCCCATAGTTAATGCAGTCACAGACGATGCAGAAGTGTCACGGAGAGATCTGTGATTCAGCTGTCAACTTCTTTGTGCCTATTGAAGCAGCTGTATCAAAGATCATGTCACATCAAGAGGTGGGGGAAAGCTTGTTGTCAGCATTTGGATCTGAAAAACTGGAAATACTGGGTCCTGTCAGTGATTTCCTCACCAAGTTCTGGCCTGGAGTCAGGTCTGGAAAGAAGCTTTGAGCCTTTTGCTTTTCCAATGTTTGGGAAAGCACAGATTCCAAATTGCACTAAAATCCTTTAAAATTAAAATAAAAATCATTTACAAATCAAAAGGCCAAATTCTTAAATGTGTGATGGGTTATAACCCAAGTAAGTAATATCATGCCGTTGCTTCATGCCAGTCTAGTGAGTATTCTGGACGAGGTGAGTCAGGCAGCGGGTGGAATTTGAACTGTTACCTTGTCTCTCTGGAGAGAGGTTTGACCAAAGCAGACTCGTCCACTGCTGCAGTGAGGAAATTGTGGCCCTGGGGACAAGCAAAGTTGGCCATGTCAATTAGGTCTCCCATGACTTGGCAGTTGAGAGTCGCGTTTCCACACTGCCAGGAACTGCCTGTGCCCTTTGCGCTGTCTGGCCTCTGTGCTAGAGGCTTGGGGGAAATGTCTGAATGGCTCCTGCCAAGCTAAGCACTGGGGTTGAGATATTTGCTGAAAGGACACCCCGTGTTCAACTGGGTGCTGCTGGACAGGAACCGCATAGGTAGAGGGTATCAGGCTTAAGCCTCTGAATTGAGTGCTTACGGTATTTCCTTATGGTTTCAAAAGGCAGGAGAAAGTAGCTGTTGTGTTTCCCTTGCAGCTTTCCCCTCTAAAGAGGGTGAGCTGCTCATCTGGGAAGCAAATGCATGTCTCATTTTGACATGCAGCTTTAGGCTACAGCCTTCTGCAGTTTCTGGTGACCAGTGAACCAAGGCTGATATTTATTTTCAAAAGTACAGAACGCTCATGAGATTATTTGACGTCACGCAGGGCAGTGGGATTGAGCTACCACTCACATCTTCCCTAAAATTAGGCACTCACAAATCTGTAATCTTGTGAACTCATCATTTGGGTGTTCAGCGCTTTACATCAGCCCAGCTTTACAGAACTGCCCATGCTGACGTCTGAAATAGTGTTTGCTACAAAGGAAAAATCTGCTGTCACAAAACTTCCACTAAAATTCAGTGGCCTTTACCCACATGAGGCCTGAATTGTGCAGTGTACTGAATTGCTTTTTTTAATGTACTTTTATATATATGTGTGTGTGTATATAAAACTAATACCCAAACAGTATTGGCTTAGTTAATTTTTTAGAAGTAAACCAGGACAACCATTCTACCTTGGAATTTTTTTTTATTTGTATGATTCCAGTGCTGGGGATCCCCACTACACACAAAGCGGGTCGGTTTGCAATGAATGAAACGCACATCTGTTTTTATTATTCTGTGTGATGGGCACAGGATGGACTTCCAGTAAAAAAGATCAGCATTCAGACACATCACCTTACCGGTGGTACTGTGTTGCTACTGCAGTTCAGTTTCTGGTTTTCTCTGTCATCTTCTGATGTTTCACATGAAAGTTCACCTCTGAGGTGCATGTACTCAGTGGGGACACCGAGCAGGTACTCTTGCTGGCTGTTACAAATTAAGTGATTTCTCTAGAGTGCCAGGAGTATGCATTTATGCTTTAGGTTTGTGCTGAGGCCAAAAGAAGCAGTCCTGTCCTCCTCTGAACATCTGGCTATGTCTTCCTGCCACCTCCCTTCTTGGCACTAGCATTTGGGATGGGCAGAAGGATTGGCTTCTACCTGCCTGAAGAATTCTCTTTTTCAGGATTTTGGTTTTCAACTGGGTCAGCAGGCCAGTCTGGCACTGTCTCTAAGCTTGCAATGACCAGTACCCACACATGGCAATGTGTGGCAGGGAGAAAGCAGACTCGGGTTGGCTTAAACTGATTGTGGAAACAAATACTTTAATGAGAGTCGCTAGTATGTGTTAGCACTGGTTCTCCTTCTGTGTGTGTCACAGCCATTCTACCTCTGAGCACTGGCTGGGTTTCATGCTTGGAGGAGTTTGCAAAGTCCTCCCTTTCACTAAGGTCCAGCTTTGGCGTAGGTCAAGCCATATTACGAAGCTGAACAAAGACTCTGGTTTTATCTGATTAGTACTGTCTGGGGATTTACACTGCACTCTCACCCTAAGATTTCACTTCTTGCTTCTTGTCTGAAGGAACTACAAAACGTGAAATGAAAGTTAGTTGAAGCCGCTGTTGTCCCTTGTTACCTTTTTTCTCTTGGTAGCAAAGTCATATGAAACAATCTTTGGGTAGCACTGTACCTATTGGCGACTGAGTTCTAGAGGCCTTTAGCGAACTGGTCAAGCCAAGGTGTGTGTCGGGACCAGAGCTGGCAGTGTGACTGTCAGTGCTGGGTTTGGTGGTGAGAGATGCTTGTCCTTCTCGGGGCCAGGTCTGGACCGCAGGGTTCCGTGCGTCAGACGGTGCGGTGTGCTTCTGAGGTGTGTTGGCTAGATGGCGCTGGAGCATCCTTGTGTCCTGCCAGGAATGGGACTGGTTGAGGATCAAGTCAAAGGATTGGTTTAGGATAAACTAAGGGGGGGGAACCAAACCCAAAAAAAAAACCAACCCAAAGAAAACCCCCCAGCCAACGCTGCTTTTCAGTGCCAACATGACTTCATTAGCCTCCCATGCAGAGCTGGAGGGGGAATCTCTGCTGTTTGCGGTATCCTCCAAGCACTTAGACTTGGGACAAGGTGCCTGTGAGCTGTCTGTTGAGCTGGAGCAGGGGTCTGTTAGCATGTCTGTTCAGGATGTCCCTTACAAGGTCACCTGGTGGGGAATGGCTCGGCTTATCTTCAGTGTGAGAAGTTTCAATGACAACGAGCAACGTGTCTTTAGCAAGACTGCTGTTTTCTCTGAAGAACCGGGAAGCGTGATTTAGGGGAATTGGTAAACTTACCTCGCTCCTGCCATACAGGGTAAGCAAAGCCTGAGCTCTGTGATGTTTGCAGAGTTATCGCTCTGCTGAGATGAGAAATATTTCTTCTGTGGTTGCTTTTATAAGAGCACTTTTAAGGTTTTCTCACCAGCTGGAGCTATACAAAGCTGTAATAACTCCACGGAGAAGAATTCACCTCTGTTCTGAGGGTGTTAAATGACTCTTTAAAAATATGTACATGTTTTGTGTGACTTCTGATTGCCTGATGAAAGTCCCAGTGCTATCTGGAGCAGAGTGCCAGCACAGGTTATCTGCACTGGTCTCGGACACTCAGTGAGGCTCTATGTAGTTTGAGTGCTCCAGCTGGCCTCCTCCATCAGCCAGCATCATGTAAGGCCAAATGCTCTATTCGGGGTCCTATAAAACCATACAAAATGTGAAAGGGCTTCTAAAGAAGGGGCCTTGTAAGACATCTCTGTTTCTTTGCTTGTCAGCAATCGTCCCCTCTGGATAGATACTCTTTCCTGATGCTTATCCTCAGATGCAGATGTGTTGATTATACAGCACTGCAAAATGAAGGAAATTTGTTTCCTCCCTGAGAGCTGGATGATGTCTGTGGCCTGCTGTGAGGCTCTCTGGAGACTCATTTATCTCCTGAAGGGCTTCCACTGGTAAATTCACCACATTTTTTTTGAAGTGGCTAAGACCAGTGTTATTTTGTAGGCCTCCACTCTTGCGGTGTCCCACCCCACTCTGTTTTCCAGCAGTGGTGAGCAGACAGCAGAGCTGCTCCAAACTCCCTCCACTTGAAGCTCTTATTTATACCTATTCAGCATGTCCAAGTTCCTGCAGGCTCTGAGCACAGATTAAATCAACATCTGAAGAACTTTGAGTCTTGGGCGGCTGCTTCTCCAACAGAAGGCTGACCGAGGGAGAAGCTGAAAGCAGTCAATGGAGCAGAACTGACTCTGGCCTGTATCCAGGCCATGACAGCTCTGCTTTGTTGCAAAAGCCCTCCGCTGCAAACAAGTGGCAGAGAGTCTTTAGGGCAAAAGACAGCATTTCCTTCGTTGCTGTTAGTAGCTGCTGGAGGATTTGGTGCAACGTGCTTGGGACTTGAATGCCTGTTCATGTCCTCACACTGGCCGCCTCCGAAGAGAACTTTCTGGCACCTGCCTCTCTTAAGAGCTGTGGGTCTTCAAAGGCTGAGTAAGTCAGATGGGGGAATAGCTACTGGGAATGACTAGAAATAGCATGAAAAGCTTAGCAAAAGGAAATGACATTCCTTGTGAAGATATCTATGAGGCAGCATTGCAAAGGAAGTGGTTGAAACCCATGAAACTTGTGTCACTGAAGGCTGAGCTGAGCAAAGTGCTGAGGCAGGGAATGGTCATGGACTGCTCACAGATGACCTTGAGCATTACAGCACCCAAGGCCAGGGGCTGGGATCTCCCTGTTCAGAAGAAAACTGAGTTGAAAACTGAGCTGAGCAGCCCCATGAAATCCCCACCTTTTCAGTGGCCTAGCAAGGTTGGCAAGCGGGGACATTGTTCAGAGTTGGAGTAGAGCTTAACTCTTTCACTAGGTGACCCTTCTGGATGCATCAGCAGGA
>NW_010413563.1:50542-75910 GCF_000710305.1 Buceros rhinoceros silvestris
TGCCTCTGCCTCAGTTCAGCCCCCGCCTAGGCAGAAGGGTGAGGGTCAGTTGTTAACCTCTGCTGGCCTGCGCTCCTCCAGAGGCTGAGAGGCACAGGCTGCTTTGCGTATGACATGCTCAGTCTCTGAGGGAAAGGCACTGCCCAGACCAGCCATTGCATCTCCCCCACCCCCAGTTATCCCACAGCTTTGTTCCCACGTTGTAGCAGCAAAGAGGAAATAGTGAGCTAGACCAAAGGCATTGCTGTTACTTAGTCACTTCAGCCACCAACCTCCTCCTTCCAGACTTTTGGAGAAAGGTGGATTTTTCTGTAAGCCTCAGCTTTTTGGTTCCAGCCTGACAGATAGAGAAGCACACAGGCTGTGGGACCCGTCTTTTGGGTGGGTGTGCTCTTTCTTTTACCTGCAGGTCAGAGATTACTACTAAAGAGAGTGCATACAATGAACCAGACCAGGTTGGTTGGTTGGTTGGTTTTTTTCCCTTAGAGAGGTAAAGTTTACCAGAATAATTATACTTTATGTTACACCAGTATTTCCACCCTATATGAACATTCTTATTTTGCAATGTGTGTCCAATCAGAGCTATGCTGGTATTCTTCGGAGTATAATAATGCTAATAAATTCTGAATGGAAACCAGCCTTTAGACACTGATGTTATTTTGTAGGGTAAAAAGCATCGTCACAGACAACCATTATCTTCTGATTGCTGGCAATCTTGTGTTGACTTATGCTGTTACTTATTTTCACAATCTCATTTTTTCAGACTCAGAATCATCTCTATTTCAGGACCCAAGATCCTTTTTCTCTGCCTCTCTCTCACATTTGAAATGCACAGTTTTCTTTTACAGGCTGAATTTGATGACAATCATCACAAGCGCAATTTGAAAACCTGTCAGTTCTGAAAAGCAAGTGCAGAATTTCATTGCACACACTTGTACAAGACATGGCTCTCCCCCCAAGCTCAGCAGCAGCGCACTTAACAATTTAGGCTCAGCATTATTGTCAGTATCTTCTGCAGACAGCAACAGCTTGCGCCATGTGAGAGGGAAGGGAAATTTCCTAGCAGACTGCCCTTATGTACAAGCTTAATAGAGACACCTTCAGAAGCACTCTGTCATTAATTAGAATCACAATTCCTCCCAGGATATTGATGCAGGCTGTGCTTGCAATGTGTGCAAAAACATGACTCTCAGAAATATGTTTGGCAGAGCAAACAAGAGACACGCGCCATCCTGAAATCCTCCACCTGAGGAGAAATCAATGTTGCTTTCCCTGAAGCACTTACAAACATCAGCAGCCAGAAAACCTTACGAAAGAAAAGAGCAATAATTTCACAGATCGTTATCTACATGCCGTTATGGACATAAGGCCCATTTAGCCAGGCAGCATACACACAAATTAGTACCGAGCAGTCCTGGTCCGGGGTACGTCTGTACAGTCACCTTCCCTTGCTGAGGATTAAGTGATATGGAGATGGTCCTTGCTAATGCGCCTAAATGGCTTCAGGAACCCAGCACCCCCCAGCTCTCTGGAGAGGATGAGCTACGATATGACTGTCTGCATCTGACCACGTAGACGGTTCCTGTGACATGGGACGTGTTGTGCTGGCATCTGTGTGCATGCACGGGCTGTGATGACTGCAGCCAGAAAAGATGAGCAAAGGATCTTTTTTTTTTTTTTTTGAGAGGCGAAGGCTTGTGCATTGTCTCACAGTTGTCTCATATCTCACCCATCCCTTCAGCAAATGCAGAGCCCTGGGCTGGGGCTGCACATTCAGCTGGTTCCCAGTATCATGCACGTACAACCCAACCATATCATCCTCAGCGTACTTTTAGTGAGAGGAGAGGCAGTTCATAGCAAACCTGCAGGGTCAGTTGTCTACTGCTAAAAATCCTGTGAAACAGAGGTGCAAAGAAAGTTTCAGTTACCCAAAGCTTGTCTGGTTTTTTCCAGCTGCGTTCACTGTCTCTAAGGAAAGTTTGTTACTCCTCTCCAAGACAGGGCTTCCTAAAGCGCAGAGGAAGAGGTCCCCTCCTGTAAATGACATCTACCAAAGTCTACATCAAAGAAAGGAGCTTCTCAAGGGAACCACTAGGAAACACTGAGCAAAACTACTTAAATCTTACCCCATTCTGTAGCCCCTGTGGCCTGGGAGGGTGCTGCTGGGCTTCATAACACTTGAAGGTCAGTGTTGGTACCTCTTCTTTTGAGATAAGAGCAAAAAGCGTTTCTTCCCAGCAGAAGCCAGGAGAAGTGACTCCACTAAGAAGCTGTTGCACACTGGGCTCTTCTCCAGAGAGGAGATGCATTTCTAGGGCACTGCCTCATCTACCCAAGGGTTGTCTTGACCACTAGGATCTGCTTTGTGGAAGAAAGAAGTGTGCAAAATGTGCTCTTGATCCATCTCATTGGGAGTGTGTCATGCTCCAGAAACTAATTCACTGTGGAGCCAGACGTGCTTCTGCAGCTCAGAGGCTCTCGTGAGGGACAGCAGGGCCAGTTTCAGTGACTGCTTCAGGCCCTTTATCAGGGCTGGGAGGATTGGTGGGGTTGGAAAAAAAATAATCCGATTTTAGCTCAAGTCCATATTGCAAATCCTGGGGTTCTTGTACTTCGCCCCGATGTGTCTCTGCTAAAGTAGAGATGGGCTCAAAATGAAAGGCAAGAGGAGTTGTGAGGGGAGCCCACCACCTCAGCAATACAAATGACAACAAACAATGGTTATTTCTTCCCTGTTACAGGTTTTGCAGGATGTCCTAATTACCTTGACATTATTAGTGCGGAAGTTGTGCTCTATCCACCCACTAAGTACAGGAAACATGCCCACTGTGTAATTCTATCCTTCACCTCGCATGCCTCTGATGGGCTGGAGTCTGAAAGGAAACTGAATAGCCTGAAAGGTTAACCAGAGACAGAGAGAAATTAACCCTTTCATTTTCACTCACCACCCACTATTTTTGGAAAGTAGAATTGGTGGGTGGAGCACAGGGTGGAGCCATAGAGAGGTTGTTTACTTCCAGGCTTAGAAAAGTCTTGGTGTATTAGATCTGCCAGTTCCAAGCTATCACAAGGGATGCTGTTGTACAGCCTATATCCAGCTGATATACTCGGTAAACGTGGAAATTTGTTATGGTTTATTTGTTCCTAGTTATTTATTTTCACATCACTCAGACTGAAATCAAGGTTGGAGGCTCATTGTGTCAAATTACAAAGCTGCGAACAGAGGTACTGCCAAAGAGTTCTCTATCTAATACATGACGTGTAACGTGTTAAAGAGGAAGAGCTGCAGAAAAGGGGGCTGTGGTCATACAGCTTTGAGCTTGTCTTTATTTCCTAAATAAGCAAATTTGCAAGAAATATTAGCAGGTAAAAGAGGTCTTGTCATTGTGGACTGATTGTTTCCTCTGCGTGTCCTGGCTGGAGCGGGTGTCCAGCAGAGCAGCGGCTTGGGGAGCAGGGATGTTCTCCTGGTTATTCTGAAGGGATAGGTACAAACCCAGCCAGGGTTCAGTCTGTGAGATACCCAGAGGCATTTGGACAGTGGAAGGGCAGTGCAGTCTGGTTAGCTGTTAAAAGAGCAGATGCAAATGGAGAAGGGAATGTGGAGGGGCACAGAACAAGAGGAGGTGGATTGTATAGGTGCAACTGTGACGTCTGAGTTTTGGAAAGGGAAGCAATAAGAAAATATTCATTAAGGCAAAGGAGACCACAGACACCTCGGCAAGCAAGGAAGCTGTAAGTTAAACGCAAAGGTTGAGTCGGCTTGTGTGCATTTCAAATGCTGCTCTAATTTGTACCTATAGGACAACAAGGATTAGATGGAGTTAATCCCTTTACAATGGTTTGATTAGTACAGGTGACTCAGTTAGCATCGGGATTGTGTAAGTGTAGAAATAATTGTTTAAGTAAGTCATAGCAAAGAGATGAGAAGAAATACTGGAGAGTGGAGCAAGATATACTCAAAGAAATGTTTATTCTCTATCATAGCTATTTGGCAAGAGGGAAAGACCAAGTCAGAATAACATTGCACTTACTTGCACACAAGAGTCTCTGCACAAGAAGGCTCTCATCCAGACAGTTGGCCACGTTTATATTAATAGAATGAAAAAGAGCTTTGCCTTTCACTGTTCATCCATCTTATGCCACCTGTGAAGGAATAGGCAGATTTATAAATTTGGAGCATATAGCTATGAAGTGCCTTTTGTAAAGGCGTTGTAGTGCTCTGAAGCTTTCCATCTCTGAAGGGTCTGCAGGAGCAGGGATGCTTTTCATGTTTCACTCTGAGCGCTGCCATGGGAGGGACCCGCTACGCGGGAGGCTTGGCTTTTGCTCTCATTTGTTCTGTGTGTTTCCCATTCAGACATAAAAATCATTCTGCTTGAAATTACCCATCTGGTCTTTATGATTCAGGACAAAGCTACAAAAAATCAAGATAGATTCTCCTCCCCTTCTTATTCAATACTGTGTGCTTGAAAATTATAGTCAGCACTGAAATCAGATTTTTACTGGCATTTAAACGCTTCCCTGAAATACTTGCTGTAGCGAAGTAGGAAGTGAGTGAGAGGGAAAATGGAAATGCCCCAAAACAGCATGAATTCTGAGAACTTCAGGTCTGAAAATGTTATAATTGAGTTATTTGTGAGTTAGAGCCTTTCTCGGGAGCAGTTTCACAAAACTAGACATCAGGTTTACATGAAATGCTCATTTTGAAACCATGGCTTGGGTGGCTTGTGGGGTAATGCTTTGTGGGTGGCTCCTTTGTTTATTTGTTTCTTAAGGAAAAAAATCGGGATTTCTTTTCATCCCACTTGAAAAAAACTCATGTTGGAAAATTCGGAACTTGATAGTAAAAACCGTAACATTTCTGGGCTTCTTGAATCCCCCCGTTATGTTTTCTGTACCTCTGCTGATAATGCAAGTATGGAAGCTTTGAAAAGAGGAAGAAGGGGCCAATTTGGTTGTATCCCTCTTCTCCAGCTTTTGAAAATCTCATCCTTCAGTATTGTTTAAAAAAACCTGTAGACTAAGCACCTCCAGATGATTCATCCGTCAAATTTATTTGTTTCCAAACTTGTTACTAAGAAGAGAAAAATGCCGTCTTCTGGTTGCAAACCTTTTAAAGGACAACCAACTCTTACTCATTTCGTAACGTTTTTATTTGTGTTTGGGATCAATTGCATCTGTCATCAGGTGGCTGGAAGAACTGGAACAACAGGCTCCTTTCTGCCAGTCCCTTTTACTAATTTGACAGAAAGAGCTGCTGCAACTATGTCCTGGAGAAGAACAGGTCACATTTGTTTTCCTACTGCTCCCTTCCAGTAAAATGGGAATCACAGGAACGACTGCTGAGGAAGTGGTGTGAGGAGGTGACACAGTGGCTTTTTGATGGCATCATATAAGTGCCCTGGGATCATCCTCTAATTGATGCCTCTGGGCCGGAGGTGGATGATGTGATGCAGGAACAGGAGCATGAAGGAGGAGTGCAGGAGGTTTTGAAGGCTGATGATGCTTCCATGAAGCCTGGAGAGCAGGTGTAATAGGTTTCAACCAGAGAAACAATGGAAACTGGGGAAACAATACTTTAAAGCCAACCAACCACCAGTCAGCCCAGGAAGGATAATGAGCAAAGCTGAGCAAAGCAAGGTGCACCGAGGCCCAACTAACACTATGGTTTGACAGAGACTGGTTTAAATTTCCCCTCTTCAGTGTGTGGTTTTGTTCTCTGCTCTTGGCCCTCTTTATTGCGGGGCCTGTTTGAGATGCCAGATCTGAACACGATCCAGTTAGAACATTTTAGCACAGATCAAATGAAATTCCACACTTCCCTTCCGTGAGCATCACTGTGACATTTACAGCACTGAAGTAAATTGTTATTTTGTTTGAGCTTCCTCTGTATTTGCCTGGAACCCAGCAAGAGGTGGGAGCCTCTTTATGCTGTGGGAAAGAAAAAAAAAAGTTAACTTTCCAGTAAAGCCACAGAGTGTCAAACTGTTAGTCACCTCAGGACCAGATCAGCCAGCGGCTGTTTTGAGAATCCAGGAGGGATTCTTTTCCAGCTCGCTCTCCCCTGCAGTGGTTAAGTCACGGCTTGCTGGTGGCCTGCTGATGGCTGTGCACAGCCTGGGCTCAGCGCTGGCTGCTCAGAGCCCGACACATAAACAAGAACAGTGAGATTTCACAAATTCCTTACCAAAACTAGATCCACCCATCCCTCTTCATAGCAGCCAAGTGCTTGAAAAGGTCAGGAAAAACAAACCAAGCCTTGACATATGTGTTGATTTATTTACTAGCAATTTACTTCCAAGGAAGAAGCGCTTATGGGCGTGCAGAGAGGTCATGCCGCTTCTCCTGGTTGGAGTGGGGGGTGGCGGGCAGGATTCCCCATCGACGGATTTTCTCTCTCTCACTGCAAAGTGCTCCCGTATGTCATGGCCTCGTCCTGTGGATCCTGTAAAAGGTGGAGAACCATGTTAAATTGGCAGTTGTGTAAAAGTGGCCCTGGCTCTTGTGCAGGGTGGGGGGCAAAGGGTGGTATGTGACAGTGAGAAGGCTGTTTTCTCTCTCTCTGCTGGGGGCTGGACCACAGACTGTCAGGCTGGCCTGCGTTGCAGCCCAGCAGCTCTTTCAGGCTGGTTTGGGGTAAACTGAGCAGTGCAGAAACAAAAGCCATTGCCTCTCCTCAGGCTTCAGTCCCTCATGTCCACTTATGTCCTTCACCTGCTTGTGGACAGCTGATAGTGGAGCTATCAGCTCCTAATTCCCTCAGATTAATCAATTCCTGCTCCCTCCCCCAACAGCTTTTCCTTTGTCGTCATCGCTTTCCCCACCACTGTCCACCCTAGTCCCAGCCCTCTATTTATCAATATCCTGCTATCATTAGGTGGCACAGAAATGCATGCGTGTTATATATAGCACTGGTACCACCGGAGCTGCAGGGCACGTTTTTCTGTGTTATTGACATCCTCCCCCTCTCTGCTGTGGAAGCATACTGAACCCATCACCTTCCCATTCTCTGGTACTTTCAGTCTGTAACGTTGGCAGGGCAGAGAGATCCTCCTTCACCCCGCTTCTGACCAGTCCCTTTCCTCTGCTATTAGGAGAGATGGTGCTGGCTTGAGCAGGTGGAGTGGTGGAAGCAGAAGTGGATTCTTACACCTGGTTTATGGTGTTTGAGGTGGGTGGATTCGGAGCAGGCTGAGCTGTCTTCTGAGCACACTGGCCC
This sequence comes from Buceros rhinoceros silvestris, assembly GCF_000710305.1. NCBI lineage: Eukaryota > Metazoa > Chordata > Aves > Bucerotiformes > Bucerotidae > Buceros > Buceros rhinoceros. The sequence goes on from NW_010413563.1 coordinate 57,765, forward strand.
CAAAGCAGACAACTAGAAATAATGGTGTTTTTGCTCACATGACGTGTTACACAGGCTGCCCTAAAGGTGGTCTAATTCTGTGGAGGAGAATTGAGAAGCCTTGGTTAAATTGTCGCAGAGGTAGAGATATTTTCAGAGTAGTAGTACTTATTTTTTATAGAAGACACGCATTATAACATAACCAACTCCCTTAGGAGTGGTATTAAGGACATCTGAGATCAGAATAATTATTTTAAAATTGAACATATGGTCACTTTTACGAGACTGGGATTCCATCACTGCTTCTGTTTCACTCACTCTACTGAATTTTGCCCTTTACTTCTCACACAGTTTGGGTTAGCAGTGCTGGGGCTGTTGTCTAGGCAGGTTAATTGCTAAAATATCCCCTTTTAGCTTTATCTAGCTGGGAAGGTTACTGTCATGCATGGGGCTTGGGGCTTTTTTCCATTAGGGGTGTTTCAAAGAGCTGGTCATGGTCTTCAAAAGTCCATGGATGTCTCTCCGAAAGAGGCTTGGCAAAACTTCACGCACATCATAAAATATTTCTCAGCAAGATGTAAATCTTTCTTCCTTCTTGCTGTTACGCTTCTGCCGTAACCACATGGGCACTTGGATCCGGTGCAAATCTGTTCTCCCCATGCCAGCACTAGCCCTGGTGCAGCCCTGTGGTGCTGAGCACGCAGGGTGCTGCCTCAGGGACGGCGGAAGGAGGGAGCCAGGTCACTGCCTGTCTTGGTTCAACTTGGGTATCTGCAGTTTCATGTTCCCTCAACACAGCCTAAAGGTGTTGCTCTTGCCGTGGTGCAAGGCATTTTAGCAGCTACCTATCACCAGAGAGAAAATGTTTTTTCCACCACAATCCTGGCGCTTGTCACCTTCTCCCACCATTTACAACAGCTCTAGTGCTCCTTGAAAACTTTGGATGATCTGGTTAAATCTGCTATGCTAGAAAGAATCTGTTCATCCCTTTTATTTTATATTTTTCTGTATTTTTTATGTTTTTCTGAGCTGAGCGTCTTGCAGGGCTAGCAAACTGGTTCAGCTGGAGAAAATATAGTGGGCACTGAGGTGGCAGAGAGGAGCAGGATCCTTTCTGTTTGGCTTGGCCCGCGTTGTGGGGCTCCACATGATGCTCATCCCCATGCCCCTCCCCAGCTGGGTAGGTGGCAGGCTGTGTGCTGCTGTGGCTGCAAGGCTGTGGGTCCCTGTGAGAGCCAAGCAATGATTCACTTGGGTAGGTGGCCCATCAGGGCTTAGTTATTCTTTGCAGTTCCCCTCTCTGACAGCAAGAACTAAGTCTATTGTGTGTGCTGATGTCTGCACCACCAAGTCTGGGATCTGTGGCTCCCCCAGAGAGCTCATGGTCAGATCCTGGCCAGTAGTCTGCTCCCCATGAGCCTGTTGACACTGCCTTTGGTCTTCATGAATAAACACTGGCTGTGACACTGATACCCCTTCTGTAGACCTCCAGGTCTCAGAGTGACCCAAATTAACGTCTCTTTTCTCAGATTTTTGCGTCACTCCCATCTCATCTTCCCTCTTACATCCATCCCCGCAGCCCTCCAGGCACATGTGCCTTCTGTGGTCCTCTGCCTTTCTATTGTTCTGGTGCGGGCTCAAGACGGCGAGGCGAGCATGCGATGCAGCTCTGCAGGACTCTGCATTTGTACAGAATCCTCCAAATCACGCACAGCAAGAATGGAAAACTGTCACTTGATCACTGGCTCGAGGAACACGTCTTTCTAAGCCAGCTGACTGTGCAGCTGGAAGAGGTTAAAAATTAACTTTGCAATGATATATGTGGGTAATTGACTTTCTGTTGTTTTTTTAAGTAGTGCTAGTGTCATTCAAAGCGACCTGAAGTGGGGCAGGGGGAGAGAGAGAAATGGGGTGGGGATGGGCAGGATCTGGAAATATTTGTGGTTTATAAAACAAAGAAGAAAGCCTTTGATTTTTGTGAAGGAGGAGATACTTTGCTCATGTTCCTCTGTATAGCTCCACTGAGAGGGATTTACATGTTTTCCTCCATTACACCAAAGTTATACCTATCTGCTTCATTTGCAGTGCCAAGAATGTCAAGCCTTCTCTTCACCTTTCACGCCCTGATCTTCCTCAAAGGACATAGACATGAAGAGAGGACTCTTTTGAACATCCCTGCCATACGGGGACTCTTACTTATTTCAAAGACACTTAACTTAGCGAGGTGCTAGCAAAACCATCAAAGGTTTAACACAAAAATCAATTCTCCCACCAAGCTTTGTTTTTGCTGCACAATTGACCTGGCTCAATCCGAGACCGGCCCAGATTTCTGTGCCCTTGCTGATCTATGCTGCTAATCTGTGTGTGCTAATCCGTGCACCAGCTTTTCTGGTGCTCAGAGGCTGTAGGATTCTTTCGCAGCCACTTGGCTTCCCACAGGGGAACTAGAGGAGGTGCATTGGAGAACCACCAGAATTCAAGTGATTTTTATTTAATTTTCCTGTCTGCCATCACAGTGTTGGTCGCTGGTAAGGTCCAGTCTCAGGTTGTGCCCTCTACAGCCAACCAGGTAAGCTGGTCTGGACTGGGAACGCTTCCTTGCCTGGTCAGAGGTTTCTTCTCTGTGTAGGACAAGAGACACTGATTTTTTAACTGTGCAGTGGAGAAATATCCCCAGAGCAGCTTCTTGGGTTGTCATCATAAATATTCAGTTGTGGAAAAACAGGGTGATGAGACCTGAATTTCTAGTGTTAAAATTGGAGAGGAGAGACACTGCAGGCTGGGTTTTTATTAATTCATCAAAAAGAAGTCACATTTGAAGGTCACCTTTTAGGAATTCCTAGGTCAGATGGCATGTGAGAAGCAATTCTGTTTTCTGTGAAAACAGCTCTATAGAAAGGGAGCACTTTGTTTTCTCATTAAAAACAAAAAAAACCCAAACAAAACAAACAAAAAAAGAAATACCAATCCCTGTGCTGAAATGTCTGATTATGCCGGACCAAGCACAAAATCAATATCAGAGGTATTAATTACCTGTATTATTTATGTAGTCAGACATCGCACCTGCTATTTCCCATAGGAGTCCAACACCAGTGGCGTTTCCCATCGCAGGCTGGATATGATGCTGAAATGCCACGCACAGAGGGAATTTGTGAGGAACAGGCCTGAGCAAACCAATGGCTTAACAAGACTTACAACAAAATAAGCCCCCCCAGGAAAAACAAATGATTATATTTGCCACCATTCAATTAAAAAGTCATCCTTTCCTGTTCGGTGAGCACTGGGCTTTCCAAGTTCACCAGTCTTTCCTGGGATGAGTGACTCATGAACCTGATAGGAAAATGCACCTGTTTTTAGCAGAGGTTAAAGCAGCTCTCCAGTTACCAGAGTAAACAAAGGATTTATTTCTGTCCTTAGCAGTCACCCTGTAAAGTCCAGGAGCACAGAAAGGCTGGCAGGAGCATGAAGGTGTGAGCCAAGTCTGCTGAAGACAGTAGATGGTCTGCTAAGTCTATGGTAAGATGCTTATAGATGCCAGTGGGATTTGGCCCATGCCTTTTGCTGGAGGGAAAACGGGCAAGAAAAGCTGGTGCCTTGATTGCGCTGGCTGCTGAGGACTCCAGTCAGCTGGAAGATGTCTGCCATGGTGTGGGACCCTCGTTCTCTTATTTGGCCTGGAGATGTCCATCTACACTCTTGGCAAAAGAGCAGCTGTCAGTCACAGAGATGGGGTAGGTATATATGCATTCGAGACTGAGGCTGAGCAGAGACCGCAGTAACAGCAACCATGAAAGTGGCTAAAATATTTGGAAACGAGACCGTTGGATTTATTGGTATCAGGGAAGCTGAGAGGTTCAATTAGCTGGAAGTCACTTGCTAATCCCAGCACGAGAAATGGGATGTGTTTGATCTCCACAGCAGAGTGCTGACAAGTGCAAACACACCATCAACTTATTTCAGGACAGCACTCAAGAAGGTATAAAGACAAGATGGATTTTAGCCCTTATTTAACTGGATTTAATTACATGCATGAGCTTCAAAGTGCCTGAGGCCTGATGGATGGTGACCTAAGGTCTGATTGAAAAACCAACAACGGCCTAGCCTTGAGCTTGTTTGTTAGACCATATGGCATGACTGGACCATGTGATGTTTCTGGGAGGGATGCTATGGATAAAGCACCCCGTACATCCAAAGCATTTGCCAAGATTTCCTGCTTCGCTCAGAAGAGCCTAAGCAGCAACCTCGCCTGCCCCCTGTACCAGCGAGGCTCAGGAGTTTGGCTGAGACAGACAGAAGACGGGGTTTCCAACCACACCTCCCTGAGAAGTCTCTAGTGCCCTCAGTCAGAACCTGCTGACGCTTGGAGAAGAAAAGGAACGCTTAAATATTTGGTTTGGAAGACCCATGTGGATAGGAAATTCCAAATAACCAAATCTAAGGAAAAGAGGCAATCGTCAAAGGCTCCTTACCTTAACTGAATTTTTTTTAATTACTGTTAGCATGTCAGATATTGTGACAGGCATCTGTTTGTATTTCTGGATGCGCTTGGTTTAAGAACAGCCTCTTCTTGGGTCTGGACAGAGTACAAAGTCTCTCTTTCTCCTTTGGATGGCACACTGTGGTTCCAAATAAAGCCTTGGAGAGCTACCATTCAAAAAATAGAAATGATCATTAAGAAACTGCTCGTGGAACTGAGACCTGCTGAGACAGGGCTAAATGTAATTCCTTGTGGTAGATGTTTATGAGAAAACTGGAAGTGTTTTAATTGCCTAATTATTGGATGAGCAGAAACGCTCGGAAGTGAAGAGGGTACAGCTTCAATATGCCACTGCTTTAAATGACTGCAGCATGGTTCTGTCCATCACGGGAAGTCTGTGCCATGTTGATTCACAGCCTGATCTAGCTTAGATGAAAAAGGTTGGTGTAACAAATCACCAGCTGGAACGTTTTGAATTTCCAGTGCCTATGCGGTGCTTGGCATCCACACAGAGCCGCCTCCCCAGGTACTCCCACTTTGAAGATGATCAGCTCCAGACCCTCACTTTCATCTTGGTCACATATCCGATTGAAAGGACCGTGATGTAACAGTGTCTGGTTCACATTTAAAAGAGAACTGCTTAAGAGCTGTTTAAATAATTAGTGTGAGCATCTAAGAATCTCAAAGCTTTGGCTGTATCAGTTAATTCTTGAAGCAACCTCATGAGGTGGGTGTTACCCTGATTTATATAGGAGTTCAATGAGGCATGGAACGAACGTTTTGCTTTGTGTCACTTCTGTATCAGGTAAAGGACACCAGCCCTTACCAGCCTCCATGAATCACCTCAATGGGCTGACTAATGTCCACCTGCTTTGTCTCTGAATCACGGAGCTCAGAAATGTCATACTAACATCCTTGATGTGTTGTCCTTCCTTGCTTCCTGAGTGGTACCCAGACACAGCGTGGTGAGGAAACCTGATGGGCTCTGCTGGCTCTGCTCAGAGGAGGAAGGTTTGTTGGCTCCTGCGTGTAGCAGTGGACCCAGATATGTCTATGCATAGTCCTGTGCTTCCTCCACGACATGCCCATCTTCTAGCAAGGAGGAGACCCAGGAACACATTTGCATTAATGTCCAAGGTTTCAGTCCCTCTCAAAGCTCCTTCTTAATGTCTTTTGTTGTTGTGTGCTGGGCTGAGTTCCATCTGGTGGCTTTTCACGCTGCACCCCCCAGTCTTGGAATTCATCAAAATTGTCCCTGGTAAAGTTGGTAGTTCATAACACCAAGGCGGGGAGTCCCTGGCTCTGCATCCTGTCTCTGCTACTTGGCGTCCCAGGCTGTGTGCAGTATGGCCCATGCCCTTGGTGACTCACTTAGGTCTGCCTTCGCTACCTGAGCTGGCTCACTGTGGGATCAGTGTCCAGCACGGTCTCAAGGAACAGGGCAGGAGACCCTGACCAGGAAGAGAGAAATCACAGTGGTCTCAACTGGGTCCTATTGAAGGTGTCATGAAACCGCCCCCTAAGACTGGTCCTTCTTAAAGAGTAATCCAGTGTGGGAGTTCCACCGGGAACACCAACACAACAAAGTTGTTGTAATTTTCTACTATGGCCGGTGTCTCTCAGCTGTTCCTTTTACACATGGATCATCCACAGACCCCTCAAACTCTTTGGCAACCTCCTGCTTTTGCTGTGCTTGAAAAAGTCTTCTCATAGGGTTTTATGCCTTTAGCAAGTTGTTTTTCATTTCTTGTACTTTATTGTAGTTTCACATCCACTTCATTAGACTTTGTGTCCTTTTCCATCTTAACACCCTGTGTTTTGAAAAATTTATTTTTATATCTCAGAAGTGTTATGTAGTTTAATCCCCTTGGCTTTCTTTTTCTTTTCCTTTGCATGGTTTTTATTTGATGCTAAGCCTGCCACAGTGTCTTTAAACAATCTTTACTGGTTTTAGCTGCTGATTTCAATGAGATTTCTCGCTTTTATATGGTTCCCCCTTTTAAAGGTAAACATTTAATTTGGTACATTCGATCTATGCAGATCTGAGAACTTGAGTCACTGACTTATCTTTCTCTCCCTGGCATGAACTGTTCTGACATTTATACTGTTTAGACTTGGTATAATAGTATTTTGCTAATTAGTTCTTTCTAGAAAGTTTCCCAGATACGTGTGTTGGCAATACCCTTATTTAAAGCCAGGCATTCTAGTTCATCTTCCTTTATTTTCAGATCACTGCCAGTTGTACAGAAATGGCTTTAGATGAGGCTGTGGGCTAGCTAGCAATTTTTGTGTGTCTTGTGTGTGTTCATGCACCTTACTTAACTGGGGCTTCATGTGTTTTCCACGTATCTCCATGGCCTTCTGTCCTATCGTTTTCCTTAACCAACAGATTTGAGAGCTTCAGCCAAACTACATGTTCTTCCATACCTCTTCCTTCTCCACAGTCTTCAATTTAAAACTCTCCTGCAACTCTAACTCCATTAAGTCCCAGCTTCTTTCTGTCTTGTTTACATAGGTCTCATTTCTTCCACTCACTTTTCTGAATAGATTTCTCCTTTTCTAATAAACCCAGCAACGTCTGTAACAACAGCCTTGCAACCTTCAAATGTTTATTTTGCATACATAGAACCATATAATATCTCTTATTCATCTCCGGGGTTTGAAGTGCTCCCCTTTGCTGCCCACTTGTGCTCTTCCCTTTGCCACAGTTAATAGCACGATCAGTCATGCTGGAAAGTTACACCCAGCCAATATTAAGAAATGCTCCCTGCTGCCTCATAAATCCCTGGTGCCACCAGTAACAGCAGAGGAGGAGGTGGAGGAGGAGGCATTCCAGGCATACGGACTGTCCGGCAAGTGAAATGAAGCTGGGTAGGTAACACACACTGCTTGTCACAGTCACGTTCACTCATGGTGAAATCTTGCTCGCTCAACATTGGCTGGGAAGGTCGCCTTTTGCCATTCCGGTGGGAATGCTGTGTTCTGTGGAAATTTCAGTCTCACGCTGCATTTTAATTGTACCTCTGAGGCAATCAAGCAGCCCCCCTCCAGATGCGCTTTTCTTTCCATCCCTCCTTGGTGCAGGCACATATGTTTGTCCAACCTGTGAACAGCAAAGAACAAGGTGTCACATCAGCCTTGCTGTGTTGTTAAACTGCACCTCTTCCACACTGAGTGTGAACTGGAGTCTTCAGTATGCACAGGCTTTGTTTTCACAGCGTTTTCCTCTCCTGTAGGTAGTTTCCTATCGCAGCGCTCAGGGACTAATCAAAACTGGGGTGCAGTTTCTCAATGAACAAGATGAGCGCAGGCTGAGGGACAGGGCTGTGATACCCACACAAGAACAAGCGTGACATCTCTCCTGTTTCCCTCGCTGGGTGCTCCCCAAAGCTCTGCACTGCATCTTGCCATGAAGCCAGGCTCCATCTGATCCATGACCACAACTCTGTGCATCAGACGTCACTCCAGAGCAGCTCTGCTCTTTCCCAGGAGATAAGTGAGGGGGTTTTTTTGCCTACACAACAGCTCCCCTGAGCTTTCCCATGCTGGGAGGGAGGGTGGGAGGAAGGAGATCTGGCTTCCTCCCTGTCCAAGTGCCAGCCCCGTGGGCCTGCCATGACACTGCTGGGAACATCCAGGGGCATTATGCAATTTGCAGAGGCGGTTTTCCATGCAGTCTGTCAAGACAACGTCTGATAATGGCTCTGCCTTTGTTTGTAGCACACAATCAGCTCATGATCTTCTCTCAGTACAGGCAGCCCACAGTGTTTTGTCCTGTACTGCTGTGATGATGAGAGGGGGGCTGTGCACAGCACAGGGAGCCCTGCAGCGCTTTCATCGGTGAATCACCTACCTGGAGTGCTAGTTAGGCACAAATCATTAATGCTCTATAAGGGCTGGAATAAGCTAGCTCAGCTCCAGTGGAGGTGTCTTTTTCAGGAGGCATGGGAAACCCTTCATAAATCTGTTTATTTTTAAACTTTTCGACTTTGGCTTTTGCATAACGCCACTGATTTAATTTTCTAAAGGTCACAGGAGAATTCTCTTCTGCCATCTCCAAAGGGCATGACAAATGTTCCTCTAACAAAGTAACAAACTGTTCAACACAATGCACTTAGCAATTACCGTGCCATAAAGGTATTTACAGGAGATACAGTAAGATAAACCAGTTTGTTTCCTATTGTTTTTCAAGGAGGAAAAAAAAAGGGAAAGGCTGTAGCCATTTTGTGGTGAGTTTGAGGGATATATATAATTTGATGACTTTACTGAATGCTTTCATGAGTCTTAAATGATGTTTTAATAGACTTAATAGCCTATATATAGACTATCCCTTTTAGACATTGGAAAACATTCACTTCTGTATTCTGTGTACCTATTTAAATTGCATCCAAATTTAAAGTTGCCCATAACATTCAGCACTTTTTCTGAATGCTCCTTCCCATATAATAGTCTTTATTTACAGGTGTCTGGCTTATTTTCCCCAGTATCATTCTGCCTCCTGCATAATGCTCCTTCACATTTTGGACTCAAATTCCCTTCTAATGAGGTGGCCAAAGGAGACAACCATGCAAGAAATGAGAAGCAAAGACTACAGTGTGTTACTAAATGCAAATCTGCTATCAGCACAAACCGAGGTCCTTTCGGCAGGAGGGAAACCCAGCCTGCCCCAGCAGCAGAGAGCTTGCTGGCCTGTGGGTTAGAAACGCCGCGGTGTCACTGCAAATCCGGTTAGACAAGTGTGCGCCTGCCTCCCTGACCTCTTCCACTTGGCAGTCTCGTCTTCGCATTTTTGTCTGAGAGGCTGATGTGGGAGTGAACAATGGAAACCAAACTGCCCCTCCAGCCCTCAAGCTGGTCCCAGTACATCCTGGTGCACGTGCATTGTTTGGGTGAGGTGAAAGAAAGATTTTTTCATGCCAGCATGTGGATAAATAGAGTCCAGTGCAATCAGCTGAATATTTTTCGCCGACGTGAAATAAAAATAGAGGAGAACAGGGAGACAGAGCTACATTTGATGTAAAGGCCGTCTGTGGCTGTGTAATGGGCGATCGATCGTGTTTACTTTTGCTGTAGAAAAGGAGACAGTTTAACAGCTTTCTGAAGTGAGTATGCTAAGAGAGCTCCTATTTTCTTGAGGCTGGGGGCTCAGATGTAGCCCCAGGCCAGAGACAGCACATCCACGCAGGATTTAAAGCTTCTGTTTGAAAGTCTGGGTGAACTTTAGCACTACTGCTCTGCCTGTACAAGCAAAGCTGCCCGCTCTGAGCTTTCTTTGGTTTACATGCCACTAGTAAGAGGGAAGATGTTGTAAGTAAAGCATCAAGAAATGCATGCAAAAGAAAAAGGTCTGTGGCTCTGCCACCAGGTTCTAGCGCGATCTTGTGCAAATAATTTCTCACATCTGTGAATTCGTTTCCTGTGATGTGAAAAGAGTTGTACTTCCTCTCACCCATGCACTCTTCTCCTAAATTATAAAATCTTCCAAGGAAAAACTGCCTATTCCCAGTTTAATATACAGAGTCTAGCCCCACAGGGCTCTTTTTCTCCTACCTGTTTCCTCATGTTGTGTCTGGACTTTGCAATGACTGTCACGTAAGGTAAAACATCTTTGTGTTACGTGCATTTGGGTCCAGCCTCGAAACGTTATTTCATTCCCTGAGGTGTGTGCTGTTATCAGGCAAATGAAATGTCCCAGTCCCCTGGTAATTATTCATTAGGTAAGATTTAATGTGTGTGTGCGTGCAGGGCTGGCAGCTACAAGTGGCTGCCACAGCGGAGGTCTGAGAGCCAAGCTTCTGTCAGCTTTAGGGAAAGGATGGGTGAGTAACTGGTGTAAAAATAACAGAACGGTAAGATCAGTAGCAGTTTGCCCAAAACTTGACCCCAAACTTTTTGTTTTCATCCTGAGGCCAAACTTACCATTCAGATCATAAGTCTATGAGACTTGCGGTGGATTTGCACCCACATCTAGAACAAATCACAGATCTGCCCTGAGGCAAAGCAAGGCAAAGCTTGGGACCCAAATCCAGCTTCCCCCTCTGCCGGTTTGCTCTACTCGTACTTCGCTGAGGTCTGAGAAGTGATTTTAGCATCTTGTGTTTCTTATACACTTGCTCCCTGTTTGGTACCAGCATTACTGTTCAGAAGACTGCCTCTGCAGTGCTTCCTGGCTGAGTAAGGGTGGCAGCCTTGGTTGCACCAGTTTTGACCAGAGCGCGTATGGGAGTCCAGGTGAATAAAGGCACACGCTAAGAAACACCACACAAGAACACGGTGGACATTATACCAAAGAGTGGAAAGATAGTATCTGGCTGACAGTTAAAGGTAGGTGATTGATGAGACACACAAACCTCAGACAAAACCCTGGTCCTCTGGGAGGCCAGGCCTGAGGCTGAACTGGGTGATGTCCATGTTTTAAGGTGGTTGATGTAAGAACTCGACACTGGTGGGATAGGCTGGACTTCAAGGCTTATTTAAAATGAGTTTGATACAGTACAGGGGTGGAAAAGAGTTTCTTGGGAGTTGTGGGAAGCAAACAGGTTCCAGTGGTGTGGATGTTAACGAGAGGGAAGAGCACTGGTGACATGACAGCTGTTGGGCTTTTCTTTGTTTCCACCATCTTCTGTTCTCTCTGTCTTTGTTGTTCACTCACAAAATTACATAAGATATCACTGCATCTGCCTCCTTAATAGCTGGCTCATTATCTAGGGAGGGAACAGAAAGGGCAAAAGCTTTTATGTGCCAACAGCACTGCTGAGATGTACATGTGCATTACAGGAGAAGGAAAGGGCGTAAACTGTCTGTCCTAATTTATAGCCAGATGGGCTGAAAGAGTCAAGGTGTAATGAAGGTCAGTGTGGCTGGGAATGGGGTGGAGGCAGTGCAAGGTTACTCTCTTGACATAACAGCAATTAGTTCTCCAACAAAGTCTCTCTCGTGCAGCAGAACAGAGTGAGGCAGTTCTCTCTGCATTTAAAAGTACTCCCACAGCTTTGATCTTTTCCTCTTTTCTGGAAATGGAAGCTTGCACAGAGGGTCTGGCCTTGTCTGGGATGATGTATTGAGCCATGTGGTGCTGGCCTTGCAAAGCAGCGTAGGCAAGCATGCTGTTCTCTGTACTGCGTCATTCTGGAAAAGTTTCCTAATATTCTGGTTACTGCAGCAATGGCAACACACTGCCGCAATGCCCGTACCCTGCCTGCTCAGAAACGCCATCACATCGCTCCTTCTCATAACAATGGGGGGGTTTATCCACAGGGTATTTAGATATGAGCAAAAATGAAAAAGCAAATGAGAAAGAACAAGGTCTCTTACCAAAACTTCATTTCCAAGGACCTTAAAATGTGGAAGTATGTAACCACACTAGCTTGAAAGCGATCCCTTAGCCCTGCATGCTCTCCAGTGTCAGATGTATCCCATTCCAATCAGTATATCGGGGGAACCAACTGCAGACAGGTTTTTCTTTTACTGATGTTTACAATAAACACTTGTTTTGAACTCAGGACAGAGCTGTGTTGGCTTCAGATAGCAGGCCGGGTTTCGGTGAGCTTGGGGCAGATATGTACCGATCTAACCATATGGTGGTGGGTTTCGTGCCGCTGCCTGTGCTGGCAGGACACTAAAATGTTGCTGTGGGCTCCCCCAGCCATACAAATCCATGAAGTTTTGCAGCTGTAGTTTCATTTCATTTCACTGTCTGACTCACCACCTTCTTACTTGATTTTATTTCCTCTATGTGTTTCCCGCACAGAAAGTATACGATTCCAAGTTGCATTTTGAGAAAGTTTTAAAATTAACTTTTCTATTTATGTGAGATGACCCTGGGTTTTGGTAATAAAATGTGCTGGGGGGAGAGGGAAAGGGAAGGCTTCTTAGCAGCGGGTGAGTGCTGATGACTAACAAAGTCACACAGTAATATACCGTTCTGCTGACTTCCACCTTCTTTAATTATCTTCTGAATCCCGAGAAGCTGAACCGTGCCTCACCGGCTCATTATGTCCCCCGAGTCTGCTCTCCCCACAAATAGGTGCTTTCCCTGCAGTCTCCGGAGGCTCTTTGTTGCTGCTCTGATACATCAGATGTGTTTGTTTTGCACATTGATGTTTGTGTTTTCCGCACTGCTTGTGCTTTCCAATTCCTCGGAGCAGGGAGGATGCTGCTGAATTGTCAGAATCGAGGTAGGATGCTGACTCGAGGTTACTGTCAATAGCTTCATTGTGTTAACAAGGGATATTTTAAGAAATACAAAAGATGTGGCATTTACTTGCTTGGGAGAGGGAGCGGAGAGAGAGAATGTGTGTGGATGAATGGACTCAGAGGGTGGGTCCCCCCCACTGTTCAGTTAGAAATGACTGATTGGCTCTTTCCACATCGTTTGGTAGCCAGAGCAACCATGGCTTCTGATTTGTATTCCCTGGCTGCTCGCAGTGTGCTGGGCTCACCCATGCATGCAGGGCAACACAACCCTTCCTCTTGAAGAGTTCTTCATCTCTGTCCTGGGGCACCTGAGATGGGCACAACCTTAACAGACCCAGCAAGGGGACATGCAGCAGCACAGCATCTTCACGTAGGTGTAAGTCAAGGCTGCTGTGCTCTTGTTCCCCCTTCGAGCCAGCACTAGCATTGGTATGGCTGGAAGGCAAGTTAGTTTGGGAAACTGAGCTGGAAGAGAAGTAATGCTATGAGAAAACAATAATCATTTTTAAAAATACATGATTTAACTTGCCTTCTAGGGGAACGTGGCTAGGTGTGGCCAGGGATAAGGAGAAAGTGGTACCTTAGTCTTCCCTGTTCAGATGGGCTCTCTCCCTCCAGATATTCTTAAGGGAGAATATCAGAGAAGGAGATCGCCTGCGAACCTTCTGTCTTAAATGAAAGGAGACCTGTGCACAGCCCACACCTCTGAATCAAAGGGAGCAAGTTCATTCCTTTCCCCCCTGTTGTCAGGCTGTTGGGAGGTAGTTGGCATAGTCCTTATCAAAGGAAATACCCTTTCCTTAAGCTTGTCTGCTCAGTGGTGTTGTGTAAACACAGATCAGTAAGGTGACACAAATCCTATCCTATTACCCGTATTCAGCAGCAAATGAAGCACCCTTAAGCTTAGCATATCATCATTTCATGCATTTACAATTAAAGACTTAGATAAGATTAATTACTGTCAAGGTGAGGCTTTACAATTGTCTCTTTATAATGGAGTTTGTAACCAGCCCAGCATGGCTTTGTCACCAGGAGAAATCTCAGACAATTTAACAGTGGGATAGAAAAGGTTTATTTAACAGGCCTTGTGCTGCTTCTCTTGTATTTCCCTTAAGAGAAAAATAACTCCTTAGCAAAGAGCACATCCAACACCAATAGTGAATTTGATAGAGAACTGTCCACAACTGGAGTTTATACTTTATTTTTGTTGCTCCAAGTATAAATATTTTAGGCACCCTGTTCTTCCAAAGCCCCTGAGTAGATGAAAAGTAGCAAAATTACAACAGAAAGGAGCCAAACATGCTGGATAGAGTGTCCAGATTCCAGTACCCATCTCTGACAGCTTTTTTTCATACACAATGCTGAGAGAAGGGAGAAGGAAGGAGAGACTAAATTCTACCACAAAACATCAGCTCCGTATTTATTTATTTGTTATTTTGCCTTATGCCCAGCTGAAAGACGAGCTGGGTCCAACAAAAGTGCTGGCCCCTCAACCGATGGAGGGACTGCAAAGCAACACCCTGCATGCTGCAAGGAACAGGATGGAGTTGGGTGGGATTTCCCCAGAGGAGATGCCACTCACTGCCTGAGAAAGAGCCCTGTGACTCCTGCTCAGGTGAAACACTGGTGTCAGTACGAGAAGTGGACAGGCATTCTGGTCTGCTATCACCTGTGTACCTCAACCACAGATTGGCCGGAATGGCTACATGAATTTTATGGTTGTGCCTGATCTTAAAATACATGGACCAGGAATCATTATCTTTAGAGGTACGTGCTAATTTATCCCACAAGGAACAGTCATTTCTGGTTTCCTTTCACAAGGCAACATGCAGGGAAGCTGATTAGTACACACTGTAACACCGCTCACAGTGCTTGAGGGTTAAAGAATAAAAAGTCCCCTGAAACCCTCCAAAACCAACAAAAAGCCGAGATTTCAGGGTGGGTTGGTTTTGATGGGTGGCCTATTTCTGAATTTTGAGGCTTTGTACTGCCCACATTTTTCATTTCTGTGAGCTAGGAACCTGTGCCTTTACTTTCAGTATTAACTCTTGAGGGTCTTAGATATGGTTCTGACTCCCAACAAGATGGGCTTCCTGGAAAACACCTTGTATGAGAAGATCTGTGGCAGAAGCCTTGTTTAAGCTACTGAATTTTACTACAAAAAACCACAGGAGTTAGGTGGGAAATGTGCAACTCCCTCACTATCCTTTTCCATTTTCTAATGAGCTCTCGTTTGCTCCCTAGATACAAGATCACGAAGCAGTTGTCTTCTCATTTCTGAAATATCAGCAAAGCCTCCTCCACAAAACTGAAAGTGTTTAGAATAAGAAAACGAAGGGTGAGATTTTTCAAGCTTGGCTGGGGGAGCAGAACGACTCCTCCCCACTATGATGAAAAGGGACTGGATCTCTACATCACCTGGGCAGCCCTGCTTGGGACATTGTAGCTGGGACTCTCCTGTCTGTCTCATGCCAAGAAGTGACAGCAGTTGAGGACCTCTGCTGTGGATGCTGGCCATGCACAGGCAGAGAAGGATCTGTTTCCAAAACAAAGAGCTCCCGAGCTGGTCTTCTGCAGGTGTCTGACTGCAGCTTGTTCAAGTGTAAGTCAATCACCTCAGTTAACAGCTCTACCCAAGAGGCAGCTGAAGGACTGATCTGTAGTGGGGCTTCGGGATGCATTGGCAGCATTGGTTTACTGCCGGTATTTTTACACACGGAGTACTCACATCACATCGACTTCCCATAGTATGAGGTGTTTATCTCCCGGGTGAGGATTAGCACAGCGCTGTCCCACGAAGTCTAGCATAGCTGAGTAAGGGGTTTAGTGAAATCCTCCTGAGAAGGATTGCTGCCCTGAGGGGATTCCTGGGAAGGTTCAATGCTTTTACCAGGCTTTCAGATGACTTTCAATCAGGTTTTTGAGGGGACTTTTGGGAGTTTGTGCAGCTTTTCTGTGATGCAGTCTGCCTCCAAGTGACCTGGGCAACGGTTGGCTCAGCAAAGGCCATCGCAGAGCTCAAAGACAATTGATGCTGTTATATGAAGAAGACCTCACTGAGTCATCAGATGATCAGAGTACGACTGTGACAAGTGGGCACCACAGTACAGAATTCAAACAGGTCCTGCCTGGATAGTGGTGGTTGCTGTTCATGTCTGGCATGTACAGATGTGGATCCTCAGCATACTCTTGTTTTGCATTAAGGCGCCTTCAGAGCAGCAAATGGTGTTCAGCACGTCCAGCCTCTCCAGGTGTGCTTCGCAGCAGCAGGGTAGGAGTACTGCCGGTGCACTGTCCAGGCACTTGGAAATCTCTTTCCTAGTGTTTAGAATAAAAAGCAAATAGGAGCTCCCCAAAATCACAACAATTTTCATCCTATGTCCTCTCTTCTTATTTTCTTATTAGCCACTCTGTGAAATTTTCTGGTCTGACTTATATATGAAATTTGGTCCCTGTTCACATATCTCAGGTGCAGAAGAGACCTTTGAAATAAAGTTACTAAATGAAGTTTTCCAACAGGAAAAGCAAGAAAGCAGCACTGCTCTGTCTTAAAATGGCATTTCGAGATTAAAAGGTCATACTCAATGACAAAATAGAAGGTCCTACACAGTAACAGATCAGAATCGATGGTGAGGGAGATTTTAAGCAGTCCAGATATAAAGCATATCCTTGGAGCCCTGGCAAGGAAGCCAACTTCTCTCCCACACAACCTCAGTCACTCCTGAAAAGCCAAGTTCTGGAATTTTAAAAGGCAAAAATATTACAGCAACAACAACAACAAACACAAAAATCATATGTTAAATGATCAGTAATGATCTTATCAATGTGATGTGTAATTGGGAAGGAGAGGAGGGAGAAAGGAGCACTCAGCATGCTTCAGATTTATTTTTTAATTATTCAGTGATTATTGATGGGACTAAAGCAAACTAACATCAGGGATTTGCAGAGAGGTTTCAACTTTCTAATGGAGAAAGCGTTGTGGTGTTTGGGGGAGGAGGGCAAATGGACTCCCACGGTACAGAAGAAGCCAAAGTAGCAATCAAGTACGCAGGTCTGTGGGAGGATAGGGCTTTTGCCTGGACAGCTGGTTTTAGCTTTTTTTTCCATAACCCAAATGCCTGGAGGCACCTACATCAGATTGAAATGTGTATCTGTGGGCATCCCAGCGTGGTACCCCTGGGGTGACTGCATGCCCAGGCTGTCCCACTCTGGTGCAGGTACATGCCGCGTGCTCTGCTGGGACAAGCAGAGATGTGACACCCACTTGAACATGTCACAGAGGCTGAGTACATTTAGGTCTCCAGCACAGAAATAGCCCAGAGCAGTGATCGGGCAACTGGGAGCTCTAATTGCTCTGGTAGCACAGCTGGGCCACGGGGTATTTGTGGGCAACAGAGCCGCAGTTGGTGCTTCCCCTGTGCAAAACAGCCGGGGCACAAATCTCAGCTGTGTGTGTGCAGCACGCACTCCCTTCACCACCGGAGCAAGCTGTGAAAGGCGCTGGCACCAGTTATTTAACTGTCAGTCATGAACTTTAGCCTTGACCTTCCTGAAAAACTCTGCATTTTACTGTTGCATTGGAACCATGGAAAATGCAGGTCCCTTTTTCTCACAGCGTTACAAGATTCCCTATGGATCATCTTGTTAAACGATTTAGCCCCGGTCCCAAGCATTAGATTTCAGCCTTTGCCCCATTGACTCTGCTCTTTTGCAGCCTTACAAGTTAAAAATTGGGTGAGTTTTGGTGAAAATTTGAAGGTTGGCAAAAATCCTGAGTGTCAAATACCAAGAGCATCACTGGCTTACTGGGAAAGCCACCTGTAGCAACTAATGCACATAGTTAGGCAGTAATAAAAGTATTTTTTAGAAATACTGGTGGCTTTGCTATGTTGTCTGTGCTTTTCTAGGTCTGGCTTGTTTTCTTACATTGTTAAGGACAAAATAAACCTTATTTGCTCAGAAAACAAAGGCTCATTTGGGGCCATTACAGCTGGTGGTGTGTGCAGGCTGCTGTTTGTCACCATTTCCTTTGGTGATGAAGCTGCTTTGAGCGGGTCCCCTTGCCCCAACCCCTGCTCTTATCCTGCCCACCCGCTGCTGCATGCTGTGTCCACCACCCCCCACCCTGCCCTCAGCAGGGCAGCCGTGGGCGGCCTGTGCTGTGACCCTTACCATGGAAATCACTGGAGGGGTTTTTTGGGAGGTTACAAAGAGTGGTTTAACTGGGGTTCTCAGAGTGTCCCAGTGGAAGAAATAACATAACAAGTCAAGACAGATCACTCTCTGCTGGAGGAATATGCTGAAGCAGGTCTTAGGAGCCCCAAAGCCAACACAAAGGAACCAAGGGAAACTTCTCTTGGGAGCAGGGATGGGGACCAGGACGAGCAGGGATGGGAGGAGGAAGAGCCTTTCCCACTTTCAGTGGCAGCAGCTCCATCGTGACATGTCATTTCACCCTCAGTTGTGGTGCTGGGGTTGAAAATAGCCCTGCTAA
>NW_010413563.1:76001-78621 GCF_000710305.1 Buceros rhinoceros silvestris
TGCTAAAAAAAAAAAAAGAGGCTGTGGTTTGGGTTTGGATGGATTTCTGCATCCTCAAACCTGGATCAGCTCCAGAGCACAGCCCCACCATCACTTGTGCTGGCCTCAGCAGGGGAAATGATGTGGGGATGGAGAAAGCAAAGGGGGAGGGAGGTGGCAAGGGGAGATTCCTCAAACCCCGTCAGTCAATCGTGACATCGGCCGTGTGGTACAGACCACTTTCCTGCCGCAGACGTGTGCAGGCAGCCTCGCCCCGCGCTCGCCGGGGCTGTAGGTGGGCTCTCTCTGAAGCCGCAAGGTCTGACGCAGTCGGTGTGTTCTCCCGCCCCAGTCGTGCTGCTCGGGCCCGCCGCAGGATGCTGCGTTCAGAGGCGTCTGACGGATCTCCCTGCCGTTGCCGTGACGAGCACTACGTAGGTGCTGATGTGAGCCAGGCTGCCAAACCCAGCGTGTGACTTCCTCTGGAAAGTGAGGCAGTCGCCTCCTCCTCCGCCCCCGGAGACAAGCGTGGTGACCTGAGCCAGGCCTCCTCCCCCCCGCACGAAGGAGCCCTGACTTTGGGACTGGTAGTGGGGTCTCCTGCAGCTGATTAAGCCGAGGCTTTCTGGAGGTTGTTCTGTAGTCAGTCACAAGCCTTATGGAAACGGTGGGTGAAGCTTGCACCTTACAGGAGGTCAGATGGAGGGATGCGCTGCTCTGCTGGCCTCTACTCTAGTGTGGGAGCGGGTTCGGTTTTCCTTCAGTGCTGGTTATCACAATGACCTGTTCTCATCACAGCCCACGTGGAATCCAGCCCCTGATGAAACTGAACTTTGAAAATATGTAGCTTGGCTTATTTTGCTGTTAAAACTAATTTTAATTTCTAATTTGCAATTTTCATTACTGCTACCAGTCCTTTAGACATCAGTGCAATATCTGAACACCTTTAGCTTTGCCTTGTGTGTGAGAGAGTTCTAATGGAGGGAGAGACAGACCGGTTTAGAAATAAGTCCAGCTTTCACTAGAGCCCCGGGTTTAGATCCCTGCTTGACCACAGATGCGCTTTGTCACCTCGCTTACATGTAAGTGTTTGTCTTTTAATCTGGTCCTAAGTGACTATTTATGGTTTAAGGTACCAGACTCTCATTGTGTTCATCCACGGACCTCGGATCCCAGACATTTAGTGGTGCATTTACTGGCAGTTTTTACTTTGGACGAAGCACCTGATATTTTTTTGTGTGCTCAGGTCAGAAAACAAACTTTCTCAGGAAATTTGCAGCCCAAGCAGGAGAGAGGACCCAGGTTTCCTGACCTCCACCTGTTTCACCTTTCTCCCCCACTCTGTGAGAGCATGTGCTTGGAAGGATGCCTGTTTAGATGCAGTGCAGACCTTTATTCTTCTCTTCTCTCCTCTCAAGTGTAAACTTCTAGGAGGTTGTATATGTTCGGCTGGAAAGTCACATCATTTAATATGCCCACTTTCTGTACGTAGACAAAACATTGGGACTGGGACTGAACACGTGGGTATGGGGAGAAAAATCCCATCTGTGCCGTGGAGCAGGAGCTCGATTTTGGTTATGATTTCTCCCCACCAGCTGGTCTGGATAATTACATACCTTATGTAACCAAGTAATCCCACTCCGTGTCCTATGTAAAGTCATTTACAACCATCTCTTAAGACAAAGAAGGTACCCGCTGTGTGTCCTCCTTTAACTGCACTTGTTTAAAGAATGCAATGAGCAAGCTGTTAATGAGCTGGTTAGCTGAACAGCCTTTGAGCAGGCTGTGCCTGCCTTCCTTCTGCCCAGACCATGCACCCGCTCCTGGGAACTGCTGAGCTCTCGTGTCAGGATGAGACAAGGAGGTGAGGTGAAAAAGTATGAGCTCAAGCAAGCTCCACTTCCCCACAGACAGACATCTGAAGTTATGAAGACAAAACCCCAGGGAAGGGAGGATTCCACAAGAGAGGGGCAACAGGTGGAGGAAACGTGAAACACATCCCAGCAAATCCATTATGGACAAGTATTAACACTTCATCTGCAGCACGTGACATCGTACCACTGTTCCAGCTGCTGAGGCTTTGAACCATCTTGTGAAACTTATTCGAAACTCTGGAGGAGGATTTAGCTCCTCAAGTTCCCCAACCTGTTTCAGCAGGGGTTTGTGGGCAGTTGCCAGTTACTGGCGGGACAAAGCCGATGACCTAATGCCCCTGCTGGCATGAAGGAGACAGGCTGAGGTTGTGATTTAGGCCTCTTTTTAGGAACAGTTAACATGAGGGAGCCTGTTTGCCTTTCTCCGTGTAAAATACAAAGCAAACGTGCAAACCAACACACGCATACACACACGCACACACATGTAGATGACTGACTGGTTTGGCTCTTGGTGCCCTGGTGCCTTATCTTGGGCACCTGCTTGCACAGCTGTGATGCCAGAGGTGCCTTTGGGGTTTCACTTACTGCAGAGACATCTCATCTATTGTGTGGCATTCTCGAGAAGACCCGTGCTAAGCAGAGCAAATGCAAAGCTACAGAGCAAGTAGTGTTAGAAATGAGGGAAGGGAAGGGAAGGGAAGGGAAGGGAAGGGAAGGGAAGGGAAGGGAAGGGAAGGGAAGGGAAGGGAAGGGAAGGGAGGGGTACG
>NW_010413563.1:78665-89791 GCF_000710305.1 Buceros rhinoceros silvestris
AGGGAAGGGAAGGGAAGGGAAGGGAAGGGAAGGGAAGGGAAGGGAAGGGAAGGGAAGGGAAGGGAAGGGTAAGGAATAAGATGGCTGGATAGAGACACCATGGGAGTATTTCAGAAGAGGGAGAGTAGAGCTGGCGAGAGACCAGTAATGTTGTGACAGGAAGCCAGTGCCATTGGTGACCTTGGGGAAGGAAGCATGGGTGGAAGGTCTTGAGCCCAATGCTTTTTCCTTGTGGAAGAGAATTTCCCTTCTTTAGTGGTATAACACCCTCCTTCCTGCCCAGTCTCCAGACATTAGGCAGTGCCTGTGCAACTGAGTGATCTTTGCAGGGAGAATTATAGATGATCTCATCCATTATGTGCAAATCAAGAGCGAGGCATGTACTGGAGGTAAGAAGCTGGCTGGCCGTGTTGGCGTTTCACATCTCCTGTGAATGCAAATGCTTCACGCTGAAATGAAATAGAAGGTTACAGGTGGGTTGCTGTGAGAGGGGGGAGAGAAGAAGCACTGGTGTCCTGCTCTGGGAGGGAAGGGTCTGGGTAAACCCGTGAGCACTGAGCACAGACAGTTAGCAGAGCAGTGTGATGTCTGGACTGCCTGCTGTGAAGTCAGAAAACCCCAGAGGATTGCCAGCTGCTGGGAAATGCATTCACAGTGATGCTGGAGTCAGCCAGCCTCTGAATATAATCTCCAGCTAATCATCCCTCACTGTCAGAACTCAGTGTGCCTATCGGTTGGGGGATTCCTCTTTTCATAGATCATCTCATTTGCTTAATCACGTTTGATTTCCAGGGCTGAGGTGCAACTCAAGCTACTAGAATATGTGCCCAACCGTATTCTGCAGGTAGCGATTCTTGACGTGCTTTGCTCCTTGATTTCTCCTGACGGGATGCTTTAGAGTAGGGATGAAGAGAAACCAGATTCCATTCCATTAACACCTGCTTTTGTTTTAAACAGCAACGAAATCAATCCCATCTAATTTAAATTTGCTTGTTACAATTTTTTTTTTTTTAAAAAGGAGAATTAAGTATTTTGTTTTAATAACTGGGAACATGAAGAGATCAATCACATTAAAAATGCAGGACAAAAGTTTTAAAGTTAAGAGAATATTAACCTGAATAAGAATGTTGAAACTTAACACTTAAACTTCACTGATACAGTCGTTCTTTTGGGATTTGTTTTCCCCACAAAATGTAATTTGGCGGGTTTCAGAGTAAGTATTCTCCCTTACTTGAGAAAGTCGGGAAGGGAGAGAGGGGTGGAGAGACGTTGAATCAGCAACAGTTCATTCCATTTTCACTGTTGGCCCCTGCATCTCTGCCCTGGATTGAACCAAAATTCCAGTTATTTATAGTGGAGAATATTGTTGGAGGCAGATCAGGATTTAGGAACCTATTCCAAAATTACATCAAGACCTGATGAGAGAAAACAGTCTCTGGTTTCAGCAACAGTCTCCCTTTGCAGGACAGAGAGAAGAGGTAATGAGGAAAGGCGCTCAGCCCAGGCTCTCTAACAGCCTTGTGTAGGTGGGAGAAGGGCTCCTTTGTGTCTCAAATGGACTTCAGCTCCTCTGAAAATCTGTTCGCATCCTTCAGCGGGAGCTGCCAGCTGCTGGTCTGTGAAAAGTCGTCCTGCCCAAACTGCATTTTAACATCTCTGATAGAAGGGACTTAATTTCACACATGCTGATTTTGCTTGGTGAACAAAGCCGTGGATTGACATCACCTGGGTTGCTATAGTGGTGGTGGGGTTCGTTTGTTACACGTTTGTTACAGGACAGAGCAAGGAGCAGGGAAGCTCCTTGGGGTCTGGGTGGAAAATAGCAGTCAAAGGTTTGTCATTCCCTCTTTGGTAGCAGTTGCCTTGGTCAGTCAGGACCCGTGTGTCTGATGGAGACATGGAGTCTCTGTCTAGCTTGAAGCCTATGGAGACAGAACAGCCAAAGGGCAAGGGCTGGCTTACAATCAACCCCCAAATGCCTCTGAAGAGGGAACATGTGTCCTCTCTATATATACATCAAAGCAGACTCCTTGCTTTAACAGCCCCATGCAGCAGCAGCTCAGCCAGAGCCAGACCCTCAGAGACAGTCCATCCTTGGCTGCCTAGGATGCTTCCAGGTCTGTGCAGACAAGCCACTGAGCAGTCTTGGTCCCCTCTGCAAGCTGTGCTCCAGAGGCAGGAGGGGAATCACATGGGGCAGAGAACCAAGCAGTACAGTGCCTGTGCCATGAGGTAGACATCACCCCTTGCTGGAGTTTCTCAGCGTGATATTCCCTGGGGCTGGGGAGCAGCACACCTGATGGATCCAGGACTTGTTTTCTGTGTTATGTCTTCTGTGCCTGTCGCACCTTCGTGTCTCTCATGTTTTTCCTCCCTATCCATAAAGCCCAACCCTGGACGTGTGGGTGCCCCAACTGTGTCTACTGCCACAACAGTACGAGCGTGGGGAGCAAGTCAGATCCTTCGTGCTAGTGCAAGCAGAAGCCCTGTTCCTCTACGTCTAGATGATTCATCTGGTGATGTGTCCCCTAGCCACGCAGGGCGGGAGAGAGAGCTGCTAAGTCAGTCTCTGGTGAGCTGAGATTGACTTAGCATACTTTGCCTCTTCACAGCAATATTGGAAAAAAAATGTTTAATTTAAGAAAATGTCCACCATCTTACTAACAGCTGCTCTGGGGTAATTCAATTTGTGTTTTAGATTTGTGTTTATTTAACATGTGACTTCATGCTACAGTAGTCACTGTGCATGGGTACTGCTGCAGCAACAGCAGCATCATATGCCGCATTTTCTGCCTTGTGAAATGCAAAGCCTTGTCCCACAGAAGCTCAGACGTGTCCTGGCTGATGGGAACCGCATCCTTTTCATGATGGTTTAAAAAAACCACTTGCACACACTTGGTGAGTGGGCTCAGCAACAAGCCATGCTTTCCTCTGTTTCTGCAGGTTCCTGAGAGCACAGCTGGATGTTTTTAGACCATGTTAGGGATGTCCCAGGGAAAGGAGCTGTGGAAGGGGTAGCAGAGGTGGGGCGATCACAGGAGCTGGGGGGAGAAATGACTAAGCAGCTATCAATCATAGGAGGCAGCTCCAGTATCAACTCATTATTGTACATTTGATCATCTGCTGCATATTTCTGTGTCATCGTTCTAGTGCTGAGTGAGTGTATCTTCACTCACTAAAAAAAGATGGCAAGAGGTTATGCTATTTGAGACCTGATTCAACGTTTTAAGGTCTGACCAAAGTCACGAGAAACAAAAGATGGTTATCTGCATCACATATTGCCGTGATTACAACAGGCAGGGCTCTCCTCTTGGGGGGGATGCTTGGGGGCATATATAATTTCAGACATTGGTGACTTGATCTGACTCAGTCATAATGGTAGAAAATTAGAAGGTCTTTTTAGAGCTTGACCTTCATGAATGTCACTATCAGAGACATCATTTACAGTCATCATAGACGAACATTCTCAGGACTCGGTGGTATATGTGGCAACAGAATTTACTGTCACAGCTTTAGCAAAAATGTTTTGAGAAGCATTGATCTACAATGTATTCCCTCCTGCCTTATGCCTCTGGTGCAAGACATTACCAGCCATGGTCCTCCCTTGACTTCCTTGGCAGGGGGGTCTTCCACAGTCTGCCAGATTTAAGAACACAGAAGGACAAAGAAGCATTTCTCCTGGTCCATCTGCTCTGTATCCTTTCTTCTGTATACTAATACTTCCTGTATTGAAGTCCAGTTTTCTTGTTGGGGGCTGGTTAGGGCCATCATGGCTTAGAACACAACAGAAGGAGTCCTGGGAAGCCACTGTCATCTTGAACATGAGTCACTCCTGGAGCCACCTCTCCCCATGCTGCTGAGACACAGCACACAGCTCTTGGCTGCAGGAAGGTTTTGGTGTGTCACTTGGCTTTTAGCAGAACTGGCAAAGGTACGGAGAGTGCTCAGCGCAGCTTCCGTATAAAGGGCCAAGCAGGCAATGTCCAACCAGATAGCATGGGTCCCCCGGACCTGTCACATCTCGGGTGGCACAAGGACAGTGATAAAAGAGCGTTTGTTATACTAGGGAGAATCAGAATAAAATACCGGGTAGCAGGTTTTAGAACAATAGAATATGCTTTTTCACACAAATTTTCTTGCACACAGTGGCGAATGAAAAATCCACTGAGAGCAATTAAATGACGGAGATAGTATCTTTGGTCCAGGAAGTCTCTGATATTTCTGGGGAAGTGTCTCTACAGGCTTTCCTGGCATTTATGTCTTCCCTAGGCATCTGTTACAGGCTGCTGTCAGAGACAGGATGCCTGGCTACGACAGCCAGACAGGTTGGCTGCCCTAGGAACAGCCTGTCCCTGACACAGGTACAACACCCTGCTTCAAAAATCACCGTGTCCCATAGCTCATTTGCAGTCCCCTGCGGGGTGGGAGTTTTCAGTGCAGAATTTTGCTTGGTGGTGGCAAGGAAGCCCAACCCTCACTGAAATCTTCGTGCCATTGGGGGTCGGAAAAACCTTGCTGAACCACAGTGATTTCTGCATGACCTGGACCTGAGTAGCTACAGGTCAACTAGCCTGGCCCTGATGTGTGAATGGAGCAGTGGTTTGCTAATGTGTCACTTTTCATATGTTCACACAGCCCTGGAGCCTTCAGACAACGCCAGAAAAAGGCCCTGCCTGTTTTGTCAAGGGCTGCACAAGAGATGCCAGGACAATGTCTGGAAATCTGTTAGATTTTCTAGCAAAATGTAGGTTGCTCAAAATGGCAACTTGTCACTTGTGTCATCAGTGCCACATGTGACAGATACAGATTGGTTTTCAAAATGAGACTGATGAAGAAATTTAGAGAACTTCAAAGGGGTCATCTTAACTGTCCTCCAACTTTTCTGGCTCTATGTTTTGGAAAAGTGTGTACAGGAAGGGGGAGGAGACGTAAGAGAAAGCAATATGCTGTGTTTTGATGGTTCTGCATATCACGCTTGTGTCCAAGATATGATGACACTCCTCAGCTGCTTGAAATTTGTGATGATAGTACCTGTGAGCTAAGGACCGTGAAGTCCCTCTGTGCCCCCCTCGGCAGGAGATGCAGAACATCACGGCTTGTGCAGAGATGATGAGGATCTCTCTCACCTGCTCAGGGCTTCGTTTCTCTGCTCTGGCCATGATCTCAGGGGCAAACCCTGATCAGTAGCACAAAAAATAACCAGCTGCTTTGGGAACGTCTGGGGTGAACCTGCTTTGGGAACGTCTGGGGTGAACTCTCGTTCTGAGGGAAGGTATTATCTCTACTCTCTCCTATCAGAGAGGCATCAGAGGTGAGTCAGCCTCACAGAATGTGAGTTAGTTGTGCAGCCATAAAAGTGGAAGCAATATGGTTTTCAGCACAGATGAATACTCCTCCCCAGGGAGCAACATCAGTGCTTTAAGGAACCGAGAACTCTTCTTGATGATAATTTTTGAATGCTGCTCTAGGCTCCCAGAGCTGCCACTCTGAACTGTTGCTTGTTTCATGAAAATTTTGTTTCTGGAGCAGCAACAGGACAATAACTAATTCCATAGGTAATCTAGAAATCATTTTCCTTTTACAAGAAGACAAATTGCAATCAGGAAAGACTCAATCACTTGAGAAACTGTGTCCCCTACGGTATAAACCCAAAACCTCTCTGGTCCCAACATGAATTTTGATTCAGAGAGGAGAGTTCGGTGCATGCAAACTCAAATTTAGTGCCAGTAACCCATCTCTTCTAATAAAATTGTTTCTCCTGGACTTCTCTGTTCTTCACAGCATAACCCGAACTGGTGAGCAGGGTGCTCATCCCACGCCCTTAGTGAGCAGTGGGGCTGGTTCCTCTGACCACCGAACCACACACACGTGCTACAACTGGTCTTCTGCTGCCAGGCTCATCATAAGTGACCTCCCTCCATCCACAAGTACCTGGTACGTTGCAACAGTTACTGTCCCCTCAAAACCCAGCTGGGTGGCTATGGAGCGTGGAGAGGAAAGGTCTCTGTCCCCTTCCTCCCATAAGTCACTTTCTGAACGTGCCACTGCAACAGCAAACCTGGCTTTGTCGTTGCAAATGCTGTTGTGCTAAACGATGCCTCTGAGCCCTGCTGCTCTCTGCTGCCCATGCCCTGAGAGCTCTGGGGTGGAAATGCAGGAACGGTTCAAGCTGCAGCCACAAACAGCCTGAGACCTCAGCAAACTCCCCATAATTATTTACAGAGGCAGCAAGAGGCTTTTTAGTCCTCTAGGCATAAGATGAACTTAAAGTCGTTTAATATACACCTACTGCTGCGTTTCATGCTGCTTTGAGAGACCTTACCTGCTGTGAAAATGGAAACAAGCACTCAGCTCATCACAGCAGCTCCTGCATGGAGTCAGCTCTCCTCCGGCACTGGGAGTGCAGGTAGAGCATGGCCAGGAGCCAAGCTGGCTTCCTGGCAGGGATGGGGAGGGAGAGGAGGACTAGGTGAGTAGGGGATGAAGAAAGGCAGGCTCAGAGTCCTGCCAATGCAGCAGGAGTCAATCTGGCTGGGACACGGCTCGTGCTCCTGGGGATGACAGCGCAGTTTGTTGCAGAAATGTGATGTGTTTACTGTGTCAAGGAAGGAAACAGGTTTGCTCAGGCCCCTTCTGCCCCTGTCTCTCCCACTCCCAGTAACACCGGAAAAGATGAAGCGGTTGGCCACTGAAGAGGCCACCGGGTAATCTCAGTCTCCAGTGCACTGGCTGTTGGCTCTCCCACACTGTCTAAGGTCCCTGGGAACATCACGTGTCAGGAACCCATACCAGAGGAAAAAAATATACAAAGCTGGTTGAAAATGTTGATCTGCCTGGGCTGGGGTCAAAGCCCACTGCTTTGGACACACCAATCTTCTCTGCTTCCCATGCTGCTTCCCATGCTGCTCTCTTTACCACATCGAATATAGACTGCTCAGGTTCATTTTTGAGATACTCCCTCACCCTCCCTCATCTCTCTCTCCTGCCTAGGATGTCAGCTCCTGCCTTCCTTAGCTGGCAACCTCATTACTCAGTTGTTAAATCCTTAAGCTAGCAGGTCACGACTTCTCCCGAGGTGCCTCTAACAGTCTACAACTAGTCTAGTAATTTTTACTGCTTCTTGGTACTTCCTGCGGCATCTGTCTGTCTGCATCCATCTGTTGTCTCTTTGTCCTAAATTGCAAACCTACTGAGACAAGGGCTTTCTGTTTCTTCTGCACCTGGAAAGCCTTAGGACAGAGGGTGCCCAGCTGGATTCAGGTCCTACATCTGGTAAGAGGTGATTTATACTTCATGGCAGCAGAGTTGGTTGGCTTCTTGGGAAGTTTCCTCCCTGCAGTAATGGCCAAGTCCTTGTTACCTCACAGCAAATAATCAGATGAGTAAATGAATCTGCAATTTCAGTTTCTAATCAGAAGATTTTCTGAGGGAGGATAGTCCTGGTTTGCCATGGCCGATCTCTCCTGTCTAAAAAAGACATTAAAATATTGTCTTAAAGGTATCCACAGTGACCAAAAACCATCTTGTGCCTTACTTCTTCCAGGTGTATGGAGCGAAAAGGCAAATTCCTTTGGAAGAGCCTGGGTGAAGAGCGAGGACAGCAGTCCCACACCATGGCTGCCAGGGGCTCAGGGAGTCACCCAAACTTGGAAAATGAAGCTCAGCTCAGCCGTGGGTTTTTCACTCCTATCAGATGAGAGTGAGTCACACAGTGGGGCCACAGCACTGATCTTCTCTGCTCCCCCGTTTCAGGTGCCCAGCCTGCTCCCCTTTAGCAACCACCCAACCAAAGGCGCAGCATGGCAGTGTTTACCTGCTCTGGGTGTTGCACCATGTCAGCCCCCTGCACATCAGGCACGTCAGCATGCTCAGCTCACGTGAGTCACCCCCACCACAGCTGTGATCTTGGGGTGCCCATGGATCCCGATGGGGAAAGCAGGCTGCTCTCTGCAGAGGTGACGTTGCTAGAAGGGCACTAGCCTGGTTTCAGTGTCCTGGTTTTATTTGTTGTCCAGTGGTTCCGCCCTGCACCCCACCCCAGCAGTGGTTAGTGCGGCACTAATGACAGCCGTCCTGGTGAGGATTGCGTTAGGCCGAATGACTTACAGATTAGACCAGTGTGGGTCACTCTGCCAGGGCAGGTGGTTAGCAGGACGCGGTGACACACTGCCTGGAGCAGCAGCCGGTAGGATTTGGCATGGCTGTGGGTGCTGAGCCGTGCCAGGGCAGTGCTGGCACAGCTGGGGCATGGCCGGAGAGCCTGGCTGACCACCAGGTACCTGTGTCCCTTGCACGGGCTGCAGCAAGCAGCACCAGCACAGGCTGTTGGATAACTCCCTGGATGTACTTGTCTGAACAAGCTTCAAGGGCATGGCTTTCCTAGAAGCTTCTAAACAAAACCTATCTCCTCTGGCCAAGACAGCTTAACTACATAATGCCGAAGGTTGTGTGGCTACAGCCCGGGACAGGGGTTCATGCAATATAGGTGCGGTACCATCCCTGCTACTGCCATTTCTGTGTGACTTCGGGCAAACCCTTTAGTCTCTCTGTGCCTCAGTGTCCACATGGGTCTGGTTATGAGGGAGTCGGGAGGCTGGGGAGCCTGTGGGGTTCCCCCAGGGGAAGGTGCCCCATGTGTACTTGCAGGGGTAGCTAGTAGGTGGTCCTTATCTATTTCTTGGCTTATTTTGTTCTTCAGAGTACTGTGTCTGGCTGTCTGGTCACTGCAGCTGGATGCAGCCCTGCCCCATCTGTGCGAGCTGTGCATCCCTTTCTCAGGGCTTGCCAGCCCACAGCCCTTCCCCTGACCGGGGGGTCACTGAGTGACTCTGGCTTCACAGCCCAGCACAGGGCAACTGCAAAGCTCTTTCTGTTCTTTCAAAACCAACGTAAAAAATGATGATAAGCTAAAAGCAGATCTATGCAGCAATTATGTGGGATTCCAGACCTTGCACCTGGAGCATAAGACATTACAGAGCCAGATAACTACCTCATCTAATGATTGCTCTGAACAGCACACAAATCACATTATGCATGGTGAGCTGAAAGCCGTTTTTCAGTCAAAGCTGATGAGCTTGCAGACTTTCTTCACCCAGCTCTCTCTCTGACTGCGGGTTTGTCCTCTTCTCCTTGGAATCCTTCCTGTTATTTTTCTACCTTCCTGTTGCAGGATGCAACATTCATTACAATAATAGATCAAACTTTGAGTGGAAAAACTCTGCTTTACAGTTGTCTTCAAGATTTCCCAGTTTTGTTCCTGTTTACTGATCTGCAGCCCTGACCTCTCGGGTCACCCTGCCAGGTACAACGCTGTAATAACATGGCAAAACCAAACCCAGCGGGCCTTATTACGGACCCGTAATTAGCAGGTAGAGTGTTTTCACAGGGTACTTTGATGGGTAAAAGACGGAACACGAAGCTTTTAATCTGCCCAGCTCTCTTCAATCATTCTGTGTCTAGGCCGTAACATAACTGGGTTTTATACAGAGGGATAAGAAACAACTCAGATCGTGGTGGCTGAGAATGGCTGAGGCAGACCCCTACGTATCAGGGCAGCCCTCTCAGGCAGATGTAGGCAGTTTATGCAATGTGGGTGGTCAGACACTGGGAAGGGGTCCTGGACAGTTTGTGCAATTGCCGTCGTTACTCAAAATTTACCTGCAGGAGACACCCAAATGCAAAATTATCCCTGCTTTGAGTGAGGTCTGTGACCTCAAGAGAACTCCTGAAGCATTTTGAGATGCTGTGTGCTCTGTGAGAGCACCACCAGCAGCTGCACCAGGACTCCCTGCAGAAACACTTCCTGGCAAGGACTTTCCACCCTGGCAGTAACCAAGCTGGAGAGAGGAAGCTCAGTGCTGCATTAAGGACACGTACGAGGCATCGGGTGTTCGTGCAGTTTGCTGAAACACATGCACGCAGCTCCTGGGCAGAACTAGGGAGGGGATGTTGCTCTGCTGCTTCCCCGTCCCTCATTGCAGTCATAGCTAATACATATTTAGAGCAGTATTTCCAAAAGCATCTTAAAACGGTTACCTGGGAGCAGACCCGAAGTCCTCAGTATTTAAGTCATATCTGAAACACAAGTGTGGGCACCTAGTATTGAAATTCTTCTCACCCAAACACGAGGTGTAAACTAGTTGTTTAATTCCTCTTATAGTTAAAGGAGAAAATCACTTGTAAAAGTTCCCCTTATCCTTTTAGATGCCATCTTAAGAGGAGATAAGTCATTCTCTGGAGGTGCCTTTGCTTGGAGGGTTGAATAACCAGGAAAGACCAAACTCCTAAATACCAAACAGGCACAAGAGGAATCCCACCCTAATGGTGTAGCTTTTCTGGGAACCCAATCCAAGCTTAACATGTTTGTATCAATTCTTAACCTGATAAAGTCAAGTACTTTAGAAACCCTGACTAGAGATCCTGCTCTTCCCCTCTGTGCCTTAAATGCCTTTGAAACCTGGTCAGAGGTGGCCCCAGCAAGTGCTCCAGATTCTCTAGTGAAACATACAGGAGGAAGTGTTGAGGCAGAAGAGCAACTCAGTGCAAATTTGCTTGAGGAGGTTTTTGTTGACTGGATTTCTGTGGGGTTTTTGCTTGTTTCCTGTTAGTCTTATGTTATCAGCATGGAAATATTAGATGATGTGACCAATGTAGCCAGTAAGACTAGCCACAGCTATTATATAACGTCTGGTTGCAGTAAACATCTCAACGATTATTTCTTTGATTGCAGTGCAAACATATCCTGTGTCGAGTATGTGGGTTACCGGGTAGAGTTATGTCATGACTCAGAATGAGCCAATATCATAAGCAACCGTTAATGAAGGGTGAGATTTTCATGAGTTTCTCTGTATTGACCTATTTCAGTCCCTACCGAAGGGAGTGACTGAAGAGGGAGGCCCTCAGGAAGAGAAACCTCAGATGACTTATGGTTACTGGGCACTTGCTTCTGTCAGAAGGTGGGGGGTGGGTGTGAGCGGGGCGTTGATCACAGCAGAGGCTGAGCAGCATCTCAACGATGGGAGGAGTGGTCCTGCACTCACACAGGAGGTGCACCCTCATGCTCTTGCCTCTCTGCATCACACAACGCACCAGCCCAGGGCCTGCAGGACAAAAAAAAAAAAAAAAAA
>NW_010413563.1:89862-95763 GCF_000710305.1 Buceros rhinoceros silvestris
AAAAAAATAATCTATATCTATCAATCATCATGGTGTCTCTGGCTTAGGAAACCCTTTGGCTGCAGAAGGGGAGAGCGTGTTGGGGAAGCGTTGCTGCCTGTTCAACCTCACGCTTTTCCCTTAGGCATCTGCTGTGGGCAACCACTGGAGACAGGATGCTGGATTAGGAGGATCTTTGGTCTCTCCCAGGGTGGCTGTTTTCACGTTGTATTCTGTTAGATAGTCCGAGGCTCCTTCTGTATTAAAAATAAAAACCTTGAACTCACATATTTCCTTATGGGAAAAAATAGTTATCTTGGGATCCTGCTTATGTAACTGGAATAACTTTTGTTCTCCACCCCACCAGAAGCAAAGCAAAAGGCTTTTATGTTGTATAAGATGTTAATGAACAGGGTTTCCTCTGAACAGAGGATGTTTGGAGCGCTGCTAAAATCTCCACTCGGGAGAGATTCAGTCCCTGCTCTGGGGACAAGTGATCTCTCACGCAGCCTTTCTGAGCCTTAAAAAACCACATCCCTCTGTTTTTAGGAACGACGTTTACTGACTTACCTGCTCACTGTACCTATTATATGCTATGAAAATAGCACCCAGCTCTCAAAGGAGGAGAATTAAGAGGCTTTATGATATTTTAAAGGGAGGTACATCAAATTGTGCTCCCAGGTCCACTTTTCATTTGAAAATAGAAAGCAGCAGAGCAGTTTCCAGGAGCCACAGCACAGCCCCATTAGAGAGGAGATAGTGTGAGATGATTTAACCCAGCTAAAAAAGGAAAATTAGGCAAAGGTGACAGAAAGAGAGAGGTAAAAGGTGACTTGCTGACAAGGAGATAAAAATGATACCAGGTCACAAGCAGATTCAGGAACAAAGCCCGGGTCTCCTGACAGCCAGTCCACCCTCTCTGCAAATATTATTCATCAGGTAACAGAACTATTCTCATGAATCATTGCCTTGTAAGAAATTCTAGAAACTCATGGCAGTGATGGAGTGATTGACTGGATTTTGAGCTTGCTTGCTCGATCCTGGGAAAGCCCCCCACAAAAGAGGGGATCAGTACCCAAACATCCAAAATGCCCTGCAAGGAAACAGAGAGCATGAGAGGTGGATAGTACGCTGGCTGGGGGGGTTATATTCTAAGAGATTTTCAAGAGTTCCTCTGCAACTGAGAAGCAGAAGTGGTTTGGATTTTCCTATTTCGAAGCCTCCCTGTCTATAATCTAATTTAGGATGTAATTCAGGGATTTTTTAAAAAAGAACCAAAAAGAACCTAACAAACCAATCTTTGGTGCATCTAATGCTGGAACAACCGCAGATAAAATAGGAACTTTCCATCTGTACAGTTTTACTGCCATACGTATTTATTCCTGGTAGGTAGCTGCCTGCTTTACCCGTGTGGCTCACGTACTGCTGGTGTGAACAGGAGCTGGCAGGGGCATTAGGGCACATCTTTGTCCATCTGCTTCGGTGTGTGGGCTAAGAAGAGTTCAGTTCACTCTGCTCTGCTCTGCTCTGCTGTGCAGGGGAGGGTTCTGCCTGTTCTCTGTGGTGGGGCTGGGGGTAGCAGATAGCTGTCAAATCAGGGCAGCTGCAGAACTGCCCCCTGAGGTGACTGTCTCATGCATCAGCAGTTGCCTGGGTGGGAAGGATGGCTCCATCCTTAGCTCAGGGCTGGCTGGGGTGGTGGGAGAGCAGATTGCCTGGCTGAGCATGTTCTGTGTTAACCAGAGTACTGAAGGGTGAACCAGAGGTGTTCTGAGTATCCTGGGAATCCAGGAATGCATAGACCCAGCTTGGGAAGGATGCTGGATCCGTCCTACATAGGCATTACAACCTACCATTAGTTTTATCACCCCAAACTTCTTCACCATAGCATGCAAAGTTGACTTCTTCAATAGCCCAGAATGTTTTCCACATTCATGTGTAACTACTACACCTTCCCTTTGGGTTCTCCACTGCTGCATGTAAGATTCTTGTTAGGCATCTTAGGTTATAAATGCCTCGAGACAGAAAGGATCTTTCGGGTCTGTGTTTATCCAGCATCTGGCTTCCTGCCCATCTGGCCAAACGCTGGAGTCCTTTAGTACCTCCACATCACAGAGGAAGATTAATCGTAACAATCCTGAGCCTCTGGCATGTCTAGGTGATGAATCTCTCCCACACCTCTGTAGTACCAGAGCATACAGGAGACCCGCTGGCAGGGTGTGGCTTGACAGTGCCCCAGTACAAAAAGTCCGCAGGCATTTTTCATGCACGTTAAGCATCAGGTATCGGGTGCCACTTCTGAAGTGTGGCAAGCTGTCTCCTATGCTGTGCTCACGCTTTCCACAAAAGCCAGCACAGAGTGGTTTGTGCTCTAGGCATTACTAGCCCCTTTGTACAGACGGGAAAACTGAAATGTGGGGTGGGGAGAAGACTGTAACCAGTAAGTGAGAGGAGAAACAATTTGCTGCTCAGATCTTTATGCTCAGATCATGCTGGCTGCCTTGCAGCTCCCCATCATGGTGCCCCAAGTCCTGGAAGCCTCTCAGGTATGGTTTTGTGAGCTGCTTGAGCTAGGTGTAACACAGCCCTTACCTGCTGCTGCAAGGGCACGGGGTAGCAGGATGTGTCCTCCTGGAGGTGTCTGGGCTGACTCCCCTGCAGCTGCATTGTCCCAGCTGATGAGACCCCACAGGCCACACTGGCAGAAGGGGTGTCAGTGGTGAATTTGAGAACTCAAAGAGTGACAGAGGAGGTTTGGTGTTGCCAAGGCCTAACTGACTGACTTTCTTGTAGGAGGGAGTCCTTGATGTGGGTGTTGCAGAGCAGCCGGGTCTGTTTTGTGTTGCTTGAGTCACGAGGGATCAGTGCTTGCAGGAATAAACGTGCCAGTAGTAGCATGAGTGGCTGGGAGAGAAAAAATATTTGGTGTTGGTGCCTTCCAGCTCCTGCTCATTGCCTCCCCGCTCCATCCCTCCTAACCACAGCAAAGGCTGCTTGGCTGCGGCTAGCGGGGAGCAGTTGGAGGCTGTACCTCAGCATATTGCTCATGTGCAAATGAAGCAGCAGCGTAAACAGGGAGGTGGCAATAAATGTGCTTTATCTTCCAGGACAGAGTCCCACCGAATGGGGTGGGAGCCAGGTGATAAATGCTCAGTCCTCAGGTCAGCCGTCTGGCAGCTCTTGCCCAGGGACTCAGCCTGGAACGTGCAGTTTGCCAGTGTGGGTCGATGGAGTCGGTAATGCCTTAATGCCTGGTTACAGCCTTCCCGTTTGCTATTCCAACACCTCCTTCTGGGGTGTGTCTGGACCGAGACAAGCAGCACCAACAACTGTGAGGACTTAGCTGGCTAAAGAGGGTTGTTGATGCACGAAGCTTTCAGCCACCTTGTGGGTCCTTAGAGTGACCTAATGCATTTCTGGGCCTATTTTTTTACCATTTTGCTCTAGTTCACCGACATACCCTTCTCTCTTCCAGGATCTGGGGATTTCTGTAGTGCGGGGAGCAGAGGCCATCAGAGGGAAGTCGCCAGGCACTGTGTTACGGGATGTGGGTAGGTGCCACGGCCAAACCAGTAACTGCAGCTGCAGTAACTCCCTGCCCACCCCAGTGAGGAGCGGCTCCTGTCTTTATGTAAGGATGTGGGTGTTGCTGGCAAATCAAAGGTCATCCCCTATTTTAGGAGGTGGAGGCTTGAGTGGAGGAAGGAGAAGCTTACAGCCAACACCTGACTCTGCCTGCGTTTAATTATCTACTGTGCCAACGCACAAATATCAGCTGCGCTGACCTCAAAAATGCAAAAATCCTGAGTCAACCCAACTTCCCCTTGGCCCCCAGTGTGGGATTTCCATGCAAAGAGAATACACTGGTGTTCTTCTTTCCTTGTGTTGAAGCCTTCAATGGTCGTGGTTGCATTCGTCTGTAATCAAAGCAGCTGCCTCGAGGTAACCTGTAGGACCACAGGAGCTGGGCTTGGAGAACACCTCAGAAGCTACTCAAAAACTCTGAGCTGGGTCCTGCCAGTTGGGTCACTGGGATTTTGTGGTTAAATATGAGGTCCCAGAACCCTGCAGCCATGAGAGGATGGGGGTAAAGCACTGCATGCAAGTGGAGATGTGGTGATGAGAGAGTCAGGCAGGGGAATTCATTACAGCTCTGAACAACTTGCTGGTAAGGCTGCAGCTCCTTCCATGACACAGTCTGGCCACTGCTGCCCTGAGGAGGATGGATGAGATAATATCCCTGGGTACCATGGCAGGGGAGGCGTCTGGATTTGGATGTGTTGGGTTTCTTTCTAAGCAAGGATTCGTAGCTTAGAAAAAAGCTACGAATTGCAGCAAGGAATGGCTGGTCCTGGTCAGAAACTTATCTCAAATGATCTAAGGACTCCTTTGATAAATGACCGGCAAGTTTACAGTAACGTGGAGCAGTTCTCTACAGAGCAATCACCTTCACAGGGAGCACCTTAAATATTTAAATCGGATATCTTGTTCTTTACAGGGACTCCAGTCAGAGGAATCTTAGATGAGATGTGTGATGCCCCACTGCCCAGGTGGGAGAGAGACCTGGCTTTGTCCCAGAGTGTTGTCATGGACACTGAGGGTTTCCAGCCATACTCCACTGTAGGGATTTCTCTTACGAGTTTTTGTGAGCATAACTTTGCTTGTACATTTCCTTTTGTAGGATCAGTGAAATTCCTTTTTCGCTCACACCAGTATTATCTGACGTGGCTTCACTGCAGTTGACAATTGCTCTTTGGGATTTTTTAAAATAAATATTGCATTACTTTATCCCCCAGCACTTCAACATATCCATCTATATTAGCACCTCCAGGCTGGTTTGACAACGTGTTTTATCTGCAAATTCCAGTTAAGTTTGAATTTTAGCTTGCACTAAACCATATTGCTGGTGATTTCAGAAAGAGCCTTGAGCAGTTTGAAGTTTGAATGAGAGGGAACCTGTCAAGATACAGTCTGTGTGCTCAGTGCTTTTGCTGCTCTCCTCTGTGTTAACCTGTCTGTGCTCGGTCTGCGAGCCTCTTTACTTCCCACACCCTTTCACTGCGGGATTGCTGGTACTACTGACAGATGAGTAGGGCCTTTGTACCCTTCACAGAATCGTGCAGAGTCACAGAATGGTGGGGGTTGGAAGGGACCTCTGGGGATCATCCAGTCCAACCTCCCTGCTGAAGCAGGTTCACCTAGAGCAGGTTCCACAGGACTGCATCCAGGCAAGTTTTGAATATCTCCAGAGAGGGAGATATTCCACCTTCCCCAGGTGCTCCCCTTTAGTTAATGCCAGCTGAAATGTTTTAAACCATGTAGAGAGTCTCAGCCCACTTGTACTGGTTGGGTAGGTGCTATGAATTCGTTGGCAGGTTTTAATCCAGTAAAGCCTAGTTAACGCTGTCCTTGTGCAGTAAGCTGATTATGATAAATAGGCGTGCTATGTCTTACCAGACGCCTGAAATCAGATCAACCGAATGCAGTCAGACTGGCCAGGTGACTTTTTTTTTTCTTACACACACACACCCCCCAACCCCCATCCTTTTAACTCCCCCAGTGGTAACACTGCCTTGGCTTTGCAGCGAGATCTGCTTAGGATGCAGTGGTGGCAACTGGCTGCTGTCCGCCCTCCGAGGTCACCAAGATTAGAGTAACTTCTGGAGGAATGCTGCGAGCTCACGTGAACCCTTGGCAGCTGCTGGCTCCCTCGCCCTTTGGCAGCAGGGGCCGTGCATCCCTGGCTGGGAGGAGGAGGCTGTGGGACAGTGGTGTGAGCTGCATGAAACTGGGAGGAGGTAGCTGCAGTGAACCCGGGTCCATCGCACTCCCGTCAGCAGTATGCCCTTCACCCCTGTGCATGAGACAGGGGACAAGTGGGATGCTGTGCCCTCCCTATTCCTGGTTTGCAAGTGTAGGGGA
>NW_010413563.1:95853-101573 GCF_000710305.1 Buceros rhinoceros silvestris
AGGGGACAAGTGGGATCCTGTGCCCTCCCTATTCCTGGTTTGCAAGTTTAGGGAAGCCTCTGGCTTCCTAGAAAGCAAGATGTCCTTGTGCACCAAGGGTTGCGCTCTTGGGTTTCACCACCAGCGCTGGGAATGTCTGTGTGCCCCTGCCCCACTGCACAGGCGACAGGTTGGGACACAAAAGCTGCCCTATGAACAGGGAGTCTCAGTGGGGTTCGGGAGTCTATGGCTTGAGGGGGTCCTCTGAAACCAGCAAGGAACTTTCTGGTTTGGGCTCTTTACAGCTCATCAGTGTGAGAGCATTTTCCACAGTCCCCCGGGGGTGATGTGGGACACCCCCAGTCTGTGGGGAAGGTTTCCAGTCCCAGGCAGGGCTTCTGAGTGAGTATTTCAGCATTTCTTGTCTGAATGCAGGCTCTGTTGAGCAATGCAGAGAATAAAGCCCCCATTTAGGATATTGCTGCTGCCTAAGAGGCTTTAGGGATTGTTAAAACTCTTGTCTCTCAGGAAATAGTCTGGCTTCATCTGTTGCCAATTAGAGCCACGGGGCAGCGTGGAGGCCTGGGGTGAGTGTTTGCAGCTCGCCAACCTTGCTGCCCACCTTCAGGGCTGTGCATGGGAGTAACGCAGTGGTGCAGAAAGGGATGAAGACCCCCCACCCCCACCCTTCCTGCAAGGAGAAGCTGCCAAAGCCCACCAGCAGCTGTGGAGAGATTGGGATCTGGAGAGAGGACTGGGCATCATTCAGCTCAGCACTGGCATGAATTAGGGCTTCCCATTCACGCACGGATGGGGCCTGAAACATCATCCCACTTTTTAGATCTGTTTGCCTGAGGGGTATTAAAACAACTTGAAATAAGAAACAGGACATCAGCTGGTCAGTGGGAGAGAGCAGTTCATGTCCCTCCTGCAGCGCCCTGTCTAAGGGGGGGTCTGCCGCCATGTGCTCCCTCCATCAGTGTCCGGAGAATGGGGCCCTCGGGGTAGTTTGGGCATAAATGAAACCAACTGTTGTTTGGGTTTGGGGCTGCCAGCAGCACTGTGGTGAGAGGGTGGCCATAACCTCTCAGCATGAAAGAGCAACAAGGACTTGCCGAACAGGAAATGTAACTCAATCTTCTGTGAGTCTCCAGGGGAAACATCCTCTGAAA
Organism: Buceros rhinoceros silvestris; assembly: GCF_000710305.1. Taxonomy (NCBI): domain Eukaryota; kingdom Metazoa; phylum Chordata; class Aves; order Bucerotiformes; family Bucerotidae; genus Buceros; species Buceros rhinoceros. Next base: position 97,005 of record NW_010413563.1, read on the forward strand.
TGGTTGTAATGCTGCCCTTGGTTATTGCACAGCGTGTTGCTGGCTGTGCTCCTGCTGAGGGTGAGGAGAGCGCTGGGCGCTGCATGGCTGGTCATGCAACTGCAGGATGGCTCTCACAGCTGGAGCCACATGGAAAGCAGAGTATCTTCAGGAGATGGACAGGGTTTGGTGGAGAACCACCACTCCATGTCCCCAGTCCAATCTCCCAGGCACCCAGCTGTCACATGCCCATGGAGGGGACAAAGCGAGGTGCCCTTCCAAGCCCTGTGCTTGGCAGACTGAGAGCTGCAGCTGTGGGTTTCCTTCTTCACTCTGCAAAGTAAATGGTGGGGTTTGGTTTCTGGAGTATTTCGCTACCCAAACCCCACAGTGTTTGCACAGCACTGATTTAAATTAGCGTTCAGCTCTCCCAGAGTGCCTCTGAGTGCATTATGAGTTTGTAGACCCAGCTGCCTGGAAACCAGGTACCCCCAGGAGCTTGTTGACTTTGCTTTGTTGTTCATTTTGGATGCCAAGTTTGAAAGACAACCTGTGGCTTTTACTTATTTTCAGCTTCTGTTGACCTAACACATTCTTCCTTCTGCAAGAGCCCGTGTTTAGTTCATCTCGATCTACCAGACTCCAGAGGACAGCCTTGTCCCCTGCCAGATTGCCCCTCATTCTGACAAGGCAGCACTTCCTCTGTGCTTGCTCTATTGCCCTGGCATATCTGCTTTCAGGGTCAAGTCCCCAGTTCATCTCCCCTGGGTCCTATTTGGCTAGTAAGTGTTGATTCATCGTGGTTTCACTGCCTGGATTTCATTCTTTATGAAATTAGGGCATGCAGAAAGCTAGACCACACCGGAAATAGGCAGGCTGCCCTTACAGGTCCAAGTGAGGAGCAATGCAAAGGGGCCCAAAACATCTCATTTCTTCATGCAGCTTTGTGAAGGAGAGCTCCTTTGTGAAGGAGGAACACGGGTTTTATGGTGCATTACTCTGTGCTTTACTGAGAAGGGGAGAAAACCAGGGAGAGATCCTACTGATCAGGGAAGGTACCAAGGTGTCAGAGGCATCAGGTATGCATTAAACTTCGCCAGTGCCTGGGTGCTGGTCAGGGAAAGACAACCACTGCAAGTTTCTCTGAGCTCAAACAGCCTTGGGCAGTCTGGCCATAGGCTAGCAGAAGGGCTGTGTTCCCATGGTAGATACGTGATGCTAGATGCCAGGGCTCTGCTTCACCTAAGGCCCCAGGGTATAAGGAACATCATCTCATGCCATGCAGCCAGTGAAGTCCGCATGGGGCTCACAGGGTCTTGACCAGAATATGACTCAAAAAGTCCCCACAGATGATGTGGCCTAAAGCAATGTCACTTCTCATCCTTGTTTCCAGGTACAACCACGGAGGGTCAGTGGGCAGGGGAGGGAACCAGCAGTGCAGAGTCATACACGCAACAGAAAAAACCACATCTCGGCAAAGGCTGATACAGGAGTTACTGAAAGGGAACATAAAGATTATTTGGGTTTGGGGTTCTTCAGTGCTGTGTTTCTCCAGTTAATTAATTGCCCTAAGGAAGGTCAGGCTCGTATCAGATACAGGAAGGAGTCCACCTTGGGAGAGCAGGGTGGGGGGGGAAGATGAAGGGTAGATTAACATACAAAGACTGGTAGTGAGAGGTAAAGTTTGCTGTTGACCACAAGCAAATTCAATCAGGCTTTGTCCTTTCCTCCTCACCTGGATGTTGAGAGCTGTTTGCTTGCTGCAAAGTCACTGGGAGCATTGCTGAAAGCTGGGAAGAGCAGCAGCGAGCATGGCTCCCTCCCATGTGCGCAGCACTCTCTGGGAACGCCCCGTCTGCGCCAGCAGTGTTACTACATCTCTTCTCTCTGGAAAGAGGAGCAAGATCCTGGGAGCTTAGGGGCTGGCAGTTCCTGTTCACAAACAGGTGAGAGGAATTTTTCTAGGCTTGAGCTGCAACAGTAGAACTGGCGATGCACGGACTCATCCCCTGTGTGTGCATGTGCTTCCTAGCAAGTGCTGTGACTCTCCGGGCAAGAGAGAGCAAGAGCCAATTCTCCTCTGCTTGAAGGGGTACAAAGCCGAGGTATGAACGGTGATAGAAGCAGCAAGCTCTTTCCTGTTTCTTATACAGCTTTTTTTTTTTTAATTGCAGTCTGGCTGTCTGACTGCAGATTTATGTAGTGCCAAGAGATACAGCTGTGGGTGTCGGATGCTCCCAAACCTGCTGATGTTTGTCGGAGCTGCAGGTATGCTGCTCCTCAGTGGGTCGGGGCAGAAAATGTAGGTGGTGAGTGGGTGTGTAATGAAACCCCTGCACCCTCTTGCTGCTGTCAGATTGCATCACGCTGCAATCCAGACAAACAAACCAAGAGGCCGGGGAGCCCAGCCGTACTGCCTGCTGACTAATCTCCCCTCCCCATGCCTCTGGCTGCTGAGCCCTGCCGTGGGCTTTTGGCTTGGATGAGCCCTGTGATTCGGTTTGGTAGGAGCTCAAAGTGGATTGAATGGCAGGAGGAAGCCCAAGGCTGGGGACCCTTTGCCAAAGCTTTTTGGCTACGGTGTTTCAAGCAGAGAGTAGCAGCAGCGAGCAACTCTCTAGACTCTGTGATGCGATAGAGTAAAAGCGTGGGTGGCAGGGGATGTTAACATGCTGGCAGTAATTCCTAGCTCTGTGACAATGAACCACTGATATCATCACACACGCTGGGCCAGATCCGGCATCCCTCCTCTTGCCTGAGACCCTGATGAAAGCAATGAGAATTGCCATCCAAGATAATGATTGCTGGATCGGGCAGATGATGACACCCTGCTTTTCTCTTCTCATTGTCTCTGGCACTGCCTCTCTCTCTGTGTCTCTTTCCACTACTTGCTGTGTTTCATTCCATGCTCACAAACTGTGAGGAGAGCACACTGGAGAGCTCTAAAATGCATGTGTTCCCTGGAAACTCCCTGAGCTTACAGGGAAAACACTCTTCTGCTCTGTTTCCAGCAAATAAGATGAATCAGAAGATGCCCAAATCCATGCAACATCTTGCTGCTGTTAGCCTGGACAATCAATTGCTGGATGGTCTATAGTTAGGAGCAGACAAGGAGGTGGGCTGGGGAGCAGCACATGGGGAGGGGGTTCAGGGAACACTCCACGGTAAGGTGTCCTGGGCATCACCTTTGTTTGGAGACCACTCTCATTAACAGCTTTGAGACCTCACTCTTGACAAGGCCCGGTACAGATAACATGCTGAAGAAGTCTTACCAAGCATGTTTTCTCGTTTCAAGTGTTTGTATAATTGCTGCTGCCTCTGCTCTCATGCCCTGCTAGGACTTCCCCCATCGCGAGCCACAGCGTCCTGGTTCTCTGCAGGTTGAGCTATCCTGGTTCTTTCCCAGAGGATGGCAGAGTGAATTCATCTGTCCTCCTGAGTATCAGGAAGAAATGCGGGAAGCATGACCTGTAGACACTGTTCAACCTCCAGCCTTCCTGCAAGCTGCAGTCTTGGGGAAGGTGAAACACGTCCCCTTCCCAGGAGGGCACGTCTCTCCTGCTGACAGGCACCCAGAATTGAAGTGAGAAGGGTTGGTTCGTTGCAGACAGCCCCAGATATGGCCTGGGAGGCTGATACAGCTCTTTAAGGGATGCTGAGCACTAGATAAACAATGAAATCCTCTACATTTGCTTGAGTGAAATCAAAAGTAACTGAAGTATCGGTCACAGCCTCAGTTGGAAGACGTGCTATCAAAACTGCCGGCACTGGAGGACCTACATGCTGCTCCCCTCGCTGCTCCCCTCTGTTCAGAGTGCAGCCAGACCAAGTCACAAGCTTTGCTGCTGATGGGCTGGGCAACACGGAGCCAAGTGGCCCCGGGGCAGGGGCCGTGCGCTTCCATTCCAGGCAGATTCAGCACGTGCATTGCCTTTCACAGAAGGCCCCATCCTGGCACAAAGGTTGGCCATTGAAGAGGGGCAGAGGATGCAGAGCCATAGAGGTTACTTGCTGAAAGCATGGGGACTTCTGATGGGGACGTTAACACTGGGCCCACGTGGGATTCACCATGTCCAACCTATCCACCTGCTCAGGGATCTCTGAGGCACGAGGCACTCTGCTGACCTCTGGGTGGGTATCAGTCACAGCAAATTTACCCCTTTATCCCGTCTGCTGGCTAAGGCTTAACTGGTAGTGCAAGTATAACCCAGTTGGGTTTTCTGTTTGTCTCTGCTGTGGCAGAAGGAGTTTTTCCTACTCAGTGGAAGAGAACTTGCTGAAGGATTTTACTTTGTGTCAACCCAAACCATTAGAAATGGAAAATTAATGATTCAATTAACAGTTTGTGCACTGGTGACCTCTTTGCCCATGGGCAGGCAGGAGACTTGTGTACTCTCACATCTGAATGCTCTTCACACCAGATGCAAGAGACCTGAAGAGAGGCTGATGAGCATGACCTTCCCCTAAGGCCAAGTCCCTGGTTTGTGTGGAAGCAGAGCTGTACTTCAGAGACTGTTTTAACGGCTGGTGGTTTCAAGTGGGGTGTAAACACAACCAAAAACCAACCTCTTCCCGTTTTTTTCTGTTGCC
>NW_010413563.1:101600-102567 GCF_000710305.1 Buceros rhinoceros silvestris
TTTTAACGGGCTTCTGTTCTAATGGGGCGTGTAGCCACAACAAAAACCCAACTTCTTCCCGTTTTTCTGTGTTGCCCAAAGATCTGAGCTGCAGTTCTTGTGTTCAGGCCCTGTGGCTGCAAACCCCCAGGGTTACCTACTGCAGCAGACCAAGGGGAACCATGGAGATGGGAACCCACCAAGGACAAATCCTCCATCGTTCATACATGCTGAGGCTGGAAGGATTTTTCAAGACTATTGGGTCAGCTGTGTGTGAGCATTGCCCTTTGAGGTGACAGTGGCCATAGTGAGGTGTATCTGACTGTGGTGGCTTCAGGAACTGCCATTTCCACCATGAAAGATGAACAGGTCAGCTCCTTCCTAGAAGAGAGCTAGTGGTACCATCCTGCTGCGATGCTCAGTGCAGACCCTGGTCTGGGGACCAGGAGCTGTGGGACCCCTGCCTCCAGCCCCACACACACTCGCACCAGGCAGCTCTGCTCCCCTCTCTCTCTCTGCAGAACAGTGTCTTTTTCCTCTTCTACCTCCCTTCTGTAAGCACTTTGATCTCCATGTGGATTCGGTGCAAAAGCCGGGTGTTCCCATGCACTGTTTTTTCAGTTGCTTTTGCACGTATCAGTTGCTTTGATGACACATTATGAGTTTGTCTTTAAAATATTGATTTAGTTTAGGGCTGTTCCTGCAAGCCCACGGGAAGATGTCCTTGTCAGCTTTTAGACACTTACAGCTGTAGAATAGCTGCTTTCCCCGGAGAGCACTGCGGCTCACCCAGCAAAGGATGCGCTCTCCTGCCTACTCGTTTCGCAGCGATAAAAGGGCCAGTCTGAACACAGCTTATTTGTAGCCACAATACAGCCAGTTCCTAGTAGGTTTCAACCAATGTGTCTGAACATGGGACAGCCATGTGATCCCCGCGTCTTCACATCATGTATGCGGTTTCATCATTTTTACGGCGTGATGAACCGCT
>NW_010413563.1:102671-108330 GCF_000710305.1 Buceros rhinoceros silvestris
CGAGCCAAACCCTGGAACTCCTACTTGACTAGAGCATTTCTTTATTTGAAGACTTTGAGAGGGAAACTCCACCACTTCCCTTGGTAGTTTGTTCCAGTGGTTAATCATCCTCACTACAAATCTCATTTCTCACATGAACTTGGTTGACTTTTGCTTCCTGTCACTGCCTTTTTGTGCTGGTCTCATCCACCATGTGCAGTGGAAGCAGGCCAGATGACTAAGAGTATTCCAAGTTCAAATTCTAGTAAACCTGCAAAAGTTTTCTATAGGAGTGCAACTTATTTTCTCCAGGGAGGTGATGGACAAATATTCAGCAGCAGCTGGTGAGAAATAACCCTTCTGACTTGAAAGAATTGACCTCCGCATTCCTCCCTCTCCGCCTCCAATTCTGTCGCAATTTTTCTTCTGCAGCTCATTAAGAGGGAATCCCCTGCTGGAGGAAGAAACAGAAATAGAAAAATCCCTTTTCAGGAATAGGCACTGTGTAGCTAATCAAGCTGGGGTTGCGTTGTTAGGAGGAACCTTTCATAAATCAGGCCCACAGCAATCCACAGCAAGAGCATCTTTTTCGGTTCTGCAGAATGGGCTGGCTGACAGCTTGCTGTACAGATGCGATCCAGTTCCTCTGTGTAAGAGCAAATGAAAATGCCTCAATATGAGTTTAATTACAGTTGTCTTTATAAATCCTTCGCGATGCACATTTCAACTAAAACAGCCTTGCAATTAATCGTAAACAGAAGCCTGCTGTAACTAAAATCTGACACCAAACCTGTCTCCACCTCCGTATCCTTTCCTGAACAATGATCTAAAATGAGAAGAAAAAAGTTTAAGGAGCTGAAAGAGAGAATTCCTGTATCTGGATGTTTTTGCAGTGTGGAAATGAGGCTGAAGTTACAAGCTGAAGCTATTACCGTTTAACAGCAAGGAAATATCAATGCGATTGCTGCTTGCTGATGGGCTTCGTCTCCCACCGACCCGTGCTCACTGGAGAATTAGCGGGATGGTATTTACTGTGACAGCAATGCACTCGTAATGTCTTGTAATCCCAAATGTCAGGGTCAAAACTCATGTCAGTCATTCCTCTGGTTTGTCTCTAAGGTGTCCAGCTGACATGGGGTGTCTGTACTGCCTGGAAGGGAGGGACGGGATCATTTGCAGCGAAGTGCTTAATGAGTGTCCACCAGCAGACAGGGTTTATTTCCGGCTCTGTGGCCGCCTCCTTATGCACCGAGCCCAGCATGTCCCATCACCTCCTGCCTTCTCAGACTACGTCTGCACGGTAGCCAATGTGACAGACATTCACTGTAGCTTCTCCCAGGGTGTCCAAAATGATCCAATTTAGGCTGACAGCTACAATACACAGCCATAAATATGTATTGTAGCGATCCTGTCAGTCATGACTGGAGAAATGCCCTCTACCCGAGTCCTGAATTTGCAAACAAAGAATGGAAGCTGCATTAATGGATAACATTGACTGCTGTGAAAAATAGTGGGTGCTAAATCCTGGCCCCAGTTAAGTGCTTTGGCATTGGGGTTTGGGGTGGGATTTTTTGGTTTGGTTTGGGTTGGGTTTTTTGTGGGAGGTGTTCTGCATGTCTGTGTGCCAGTGTCTACAGCAGCCTGGAATATGTCAGGATTGATCTGCCCAAGTCATTATCTGGTGAGCTACGAAACTGCCCTCTTTTTGGCTGGAGGAAGACATTTCTCACAATGGCTTCAAGACTCACTCCAGGTCAGAAGCCTGTGTGGTCCCCACCATTCCCTGTCCTGAGATTCTTCCTCTCTGACATGTTCGAAGAGATCTGTGGCTCCATGTTCCCACCCTCCCTCAGACAATGCCACAATTTTGCCCTTATCTTCCTAATTTTGACCCTTTTTGGTTCTTTTAACTCAGAGGTGGTGGAACAAGGGGTCCTTTCCACCCTCGAGGAGGGCAGTCAAAGAGTCTTGCAGCTGTCACTGACCAGTGTGACCTGTCCTGGGAGAGACAGTCCTGTGCTTAGTCACAGGCATCTGATGGCTTTGGGCATGGGATCCCTCTTCTCTCTCTGCAGGTCCTCACCTGAATTCCAAGGGATGCTTGAATGTGCCCCATAATTCCTGTCTTGTTCATCTTGCTTCATGGCGAGAGGCAGGAGGGTCTAGGCTCTTTGGGAGTACAGAAACCATTTGGAAAGAACACCACATTGTACATGGTCCTCTGAAATGGGCAGAGCATTGCCAGCATCACAGGGCTGGAGGATCACAGGTGGCTTTTCCAAATATCAATCCCCATTTTTCCTCTTGTGCTCTCAGGTGGATGTGCAATGCAGGAGGCTTTAACTTAAATGTCGAGTGAAACATGCGCATGTTCCCCTCTGGAAGTGTTCCCTCCCCAGAATTGTTCAAGGACAGGTCAGATGGGGCTTTAAGCAAGTGGGGGTGATCTAGTGGAAGGTCCGGGCTCATGGCAGGAGGGTTGGAACTAGATTAACTTTAAAGTCCCCAGCCCAAACCATTCTATGATTCTGTGATTGTATGTCTGGCTGCAGAGGATCTGGAGGGCTTCTCTTGTTGAATTATGCCATGGGAAATGGAGAGAATGGGAGCAATGAGGCCCCAATCCTCCTCCCACTTCCACACCACCCTAGAGCACTTCCTGAGCACTGCTCCCTTGTGCCTGCAGCTGATTGCCCCATTGCATCAAAATCCAAAGTGTCTCAGCCTGGGAGAGCAGGCTTTGGCTGCCTCCAGCCCCTTCCTGGGCTCCAGATCTTTCACAGGGTAAATCGAGCCTTTGTCCTACCCAGCATCATGAGGCCGGGCTTCCTGCAGGCAGGGACAATGCCCTTTTGTTAAGGAATAAGGCTGCAGGGAGGAGGCCAAGCCTCGGGACACCTTCCGGCAACCAACCCTGGGGCCTGATCTAAAGAGTGCAAAGGTGAGCATTACATGCAGGAGTGATGCCGTTAAATGAAGAAACGACACCATTAAATGAAGAAATGTTGCCTACCTGCTGCTCCTTCTGGGAAGCCATTGCCCCCTGCTATCTGCACCATGTCCCTCTTGCAGGTGTCTGTCCCTGCAGCAAGGACAGCAGAAGCCGACACATTTACTTCTCACCTGGTGTTTCTTTTTTTCTTTTTACAATCTGGGTATTAGTTTAAAATAGAGCCACCTACACCGCACTGGGGAGAATGGCCAGCGCTCAGTAGACACATTGTTTGATCTCTCTGGGCTTAAATCTGCAGTGCGGAAAAGGTGAAGAAGGTCCAAAGTGTGAGCTGGTCAAGTTGAGCCCTCTGAAAATTAAAGTCTAACTTTTCCCACAGTGAAGTGTCTTTCCTGTCCCAAACTTACTGTAGCTTGGCCCTAGGCAGGGAGGACTCATATCTCTGCTCATGGCCCATGCAAGGAGCTCTGTGTGTCTCCAGGCCACCTTGAGGAGAGAGCTTGGGCAGGTGGTGGGAAGGAGGAGCACATACTCAACCTGCCTTTGGGAATTATGTTGTGGTGTTGCCAAAATGTGCAAATAGCTCTCCTGAGGACTTCCCACTGCAGTGAGGGTGGTTTCTCCCCTCTTTAAACACATCAGCAGAAAAATGCTTGGGCAGTCTTGTCACGCTGACCTTGTCACAAGGTAGAGCCACCATATGGTGCCACCATATAGGAAATACATGTCAAGCTATGACTCTCCAGGTCTGTCTTACCCTGGTGCTGTATTTCTGCGTCTACAACTTTTGTCTCCCTTTGCCTTCCCACCACAAGAAGGGAGTGGATGGAGGGAACCCCTGGAAAGCTCCATCCCTTCCGCATCCCTGGCAGCCTTCCCTCCCTCCCTGCCTCTGGAAGTTTGTGTTCAGAGGTGTTACACCCTGCATGTGCTTCTTGGTGGGACATCTATATGGTCTGATGTTACTTCTGGCCAGCCAGCAGCACATGATGGACGGAGAGTGCTGCTGTGATTCACATGGTATAGGTATAGGAAAGAGTCCCTGCCACCGTGCATTCACAGCTCATCACAGCGCCAGGCACGGCCACGGGAGCAGGTTAGCAATATCACAAATGTGCTTTATTCACAGAAAAGCTTTAGGTATTCCTCATGGCTAATCAGTTCCTGGGGTTTTTAGGAAAAAAAAAACCCAAAGTAGCGGCAGCTTCAGGAGCCTGTTGTCTGTAGACTCCAGTGGTATGACAGGGACACCACAGCTGCACAGTGACCAGTTTCTCTAGGACTGACCTCCCCTGGTGGAACAGTTTTTAAAAGCAAATTATTTTGCGTGTCTCTGAGTCCCGTGTGCTCAGCTGCCCAAGACCTTTCCAAATCAGTCCAAATAAGTATTTTTCCCCTTCCTGGTAGATAAGAGCTATATTGCAAACAACCAAAACCTGGCGGTGATTCAGCTGGTGGAATATGTGTCAGGTGTTCCAGTTCCCAAAGTAGCACCGCTAAGGCCTGGGGGTGGTGGCATCTCCCAGTGATCAGCATTCCAAACTGGGAAGCTGTCCCTCAAACCACACTCCCACCACAGCACCACCTTCGAGAGCGCTGCCTCTCAGGGGGCTCCTGAGAGGTGCGGGGGCTGCAGGAAAGGAAACGTGTATGTCTGTACCATGCTCCTGGAGAAAGAGGGTAGTGGGAACGAGAGCTGAGCACCAGTCATGGAGGATCACTTCGCCACCCTTCCCAAACTGGGCTTTCAGTATCACCATGAGCAATGCTGGACAAATGTTCTAGCAAATGACAAATTGTTTCCAGCTCAGCCCCGTTCCCTTCCCACTCCTTTTTCCCTGGGAGTCGACTTGTGCCTACACAGATGCCTCCAGACCAGCCTGAATGTCCTCTTGTGTGCATGCTGATGGGATGGTGAGTTTGTACTGATGAGCACTTCCTTCCTCTGGATTTCTAGATTTTCCTGCACGTACGCGGAGAGCAGTGTCATGCTGTACGACTGAAGTTCCTGCTCACAGTCCATGAATAATGAAGACTGCCAAAGCCCACAGCGCTGTTTTGTAAGGACCCCAGCACATATTCACATGGCAAATACCTGCAGTGGTGTGAAACGTGATGGCCCCATGCTGACTTTGGCCAGGGGTTACACTCCCACCCTGGAGCTGGAGGAAGGGATGGTGCAGTATGGCCTAGCCCCTCCAATGCAATGACCTCTGGCTCAGCTGGGGACCCTTCTGCAGATAATTTAGCAAAAGAAGGCAAAGCAGAACCCTCTGGGTGCAGGAGGGATAGGGCAAGCAGAAGTTTATAGGGTTAACATTTTCCTCCTGCTCTGGAGGACTGGCTGTTACTTGCTTTGTCAGGACTGTAGGATGGGACTATCTGGTAGCCATAGGTTGTAAGGCAGCCCCAGAGATCCTTCACCATGAGCAGTGCCTGTTGGAAGGGGCATTTCTCAAGAGGAACTTGGGATGGGGTGGGGGAAGGGCCTTGCTTTTAATTTTTTTCTTCTTAATTAAACAAGAGAGTCTTAATAAACGTGGGAATTCCCCTTTCAGATTCGATAGAGCAGCTTCTTCCAGGCCCCCAAGCCCTCGGGGAGGAAGTCATAGGAAGTGAGATTAAATGCGCTTGAAGTTGAGGGACCAGAGAGATGGGGACCGGACGCCTGTCTGCACTTGTGTAAGCCAAAGTATCGACTCAAGGAGCTCATGTGAACATGAGCCC
>NW_010413563.1:108503-113073 GCF_000710305.1 Buceros rhinoceros silvestris
AAACCAGCTTTGTCCATGCCTACAAGGTCTTGCTGGGGGTGAGGTTTCCAAAGCCAGGGGCAAGGCAGTCCCTGTTGCAGGCGTTCCTGTGCAACAGGCCGTTTGCCATATCTGCAGAGGAAATCAGCTATGTCACCCCACCGGCTCTTTTCTAACAGTAGGAAACTGTGGTGAAGACATACTTTAAGCAGCAGCGTTGTGTTGGGAAGAGTTTCCAATACAAAGCTGACTTAAGAGAAGCCAAGGCTTGCACTTGTTCATGGTGTGTTTGGCAGTACCTGCACAAATCACCACAGGTTCTGCTGGTCTCAGATCACGCCCTTCCTACAGGACAAGGGTGAGCAAATGCAAGGCAGGTTATCAGCCAGTTTTTTAAACTCTCATGTTTTTAGATGAACGGCATTTTTGCTAGTATTTACTTCCACACTTACTTCAGCTTACATATAGTCATGTGTTTTATGGGTTTACCATACGATGCACTCTTACTTTGCCTGAGAAATACAGGGGTGGAACATAGTCCTGCTGGCACAAACAGTTTGGTGCACAGAATGGAAACTATAACGGGCTGAAAGTGATGGGGAAGATTTATTTTATAAAGATGCTCAAGTGGGCTATGCCATCAAAAGGAAACAAAGTCGAAGCCACATCCTGCCGGTTTGGCTAATCCATAAAAGAGCTTTCAGTGTTTTCCCTTGGAGTAACAGCTTTAAATTTTAATAAGCTGTAGTGTACTTTCACCGGATGTCTTAAGCTGATACAAAGTTTAAATGGGGCTGTGTAAGTAGGAGCCTAGGAGGAATGAACATAAGAGACATAAATTATTTCCTCTCTTTTACAAGTTTATTTCACTAGATTTATTTCGGGAAGAAAAAATATTTAATTCAAATTATTTTTTCTTTGCTGCATATTTTAGATGCCAGGGGAGGGCGACAACATTTGAAGCAACATACAGCAACTTCTGCAGAAAGGACATTCAGTAAAAAGAAATAAATTAATCAAGCTATTAATTCAAGTTACTTCATCATTTTCTAGATTTTAGGATAGTTACCCAGTCACCGACTTGTGTGCCAGAATGGGACCCACAGAAGCCTGTGAAACAAGGATTTGTAGGAAGGCTGCTTGGAAGGTTATCCAGCCTGCCCCTACGCCAGGGCAGGGTCCACCCCACAAGTCTTTCCAGACAGACTTTTCAGCCTGTTCTCGGAGCCTTCTGCGGTGGAGAACCGCAGCCTGCCATGGCAAGTGGCCCCAGCGCTGGTGCTCTCTGCCGCCAAGAAGCTTCCCTCCACCTACAGCAGATGTGCCTTCCTTCACTTTAAGCCCATTACCCTTGAGTTATCCTCGGGTGAAAGAGGAGGTCTGGCTTATCTCCTTCCTCTTCACAGCTCCAGGTGGCACGTTTGCAGGCTGCTACCACCGCAGCCTCCCCCACCCGCAGGCTCCAGCTGCTTCCTCTTTCCCCCCAGCTGCCTTCTAGACACCCTGCAGCAGACCCAAACACCAGCCAGAAACACCGTCTGGGGCGATACCCAGAGGGTAGACCAAAGCCTAGATCTACTTTTTGTTTGTTTTCTCTTTGCAAAGATGGGGTGAAGAGCTTTTCAGGCATGGGATGTGCAACGCCATGCTCGTGCTGGAGTAAGAGAGGGAGTCTGTAATCTGTCTGCATCAGGACCCACAGGTCTCCCTGCCTGTGCTGTGCTTGGGGATACCTGAAAACAAGCTGAAGTTATGGAATGGGGGTTTTTTTCTGCTGCTGACAATGCCATAGAAAACAGAGGTGTAATGTTTTTTACTGAATGTGTTTGTTTTGTTTGCTTATATCTGTGCAGCCCACTGAATGACTCCAAAACATTCCCAGCTAAAAGCATGAGCTGCTCTATTTTGAGCTTAAAAAGTCATTTCTGTACCCAGGAGCTCTACTCATTCCTGATGGAGTGGGCATAGTAACACGCACGGTGCAGTGGATTGTATTTATGTGATTATATCCTCTAGGCATCAACGCGGTGCCTAAGAAATGAGTCAGTCAGAAAGACCAAAGCAGAGGGAATCAGATTCAGCGAGGGTCAGATTTGCCTCCAAAAGATCTGGACCAAAGTAAGCAGTGTTTCTCCAAGGCATGTTTGTCCTGGTAGTCAATTAAACGGCACATGTTAAGAGTATTTTAAGTCATTTGATGGCTCCCAACAGTTACAGAAGCATTAACCACACACAAGGACTAGGATTCACAGCACGAGAGACTGGTCTGGTACCGATGGGCAGGAATAGCTGGGAGACGTGAGTGAAAACCCGGCTGGGCTGATGATGGCTGTGTTCATGGGGGAGACAGGAGCAGGTTCCTGGGAAATATATCTGGGAAAAAGGAAGAGACGGGAGGAGGCAAGAAACGCGTGAAGGGAAACAGCAGTAGGAAGAGGAAGGAACAAATGAGAACTGGCAAGTTGATAAAAGAACAAAAGGGCTTTGTCTCCCATTAAAGGCAGTTAACTACCCCAGTCGTTTACTGCCCTGCCCAGAGATGGCAGTGGCTGCAAATGGGAAGAGGGTTCTTTACATTCAAAAGTGGGTCTGGCCAGCGCTCCATCAATACGGCTCCTGATGCTCTGGGCCATGTCAGGCAAGCAGAGAAACTGAAACTTGATTGTGCAGATAGCTGGAATTCCTGTTTTAAAAATTGCCTGTCTGTCTGTACACGGGAGTAAGTCATCAGCTAGTGGAACAGAAAGAAGAGTGGCTTCTAAAAGGAGACACAGGAGGTTTGGTTTATTCCTCTTTCACTCCTGACAGCAGCTTTTGACAGCAGCTCGCAACAGTTGGAGGAGTCACATAGCCATGAGTCAGGTAAAAATCAGACATAAGTCTGAGATTCCATTTCAGCCTGATTTTTAGGAGTGCTGAGCACAGGCAGCTCCCATTCAGGCCAAAGCACCATTTAGCTTAATTCTGTTTTACAGCAGCGGAACTGGGAGTCTAAACCAGGTCTGAGAGACACTGGGGCCACAATAAACTGAAATTCAGCTGGTTCTTCCTAACTGTGTAGGTTGTGGCATGCGTTTTTTACTCATTCTTTTGGAATAAGTCATTTATGATTATGGATTTGTTACAGAATGTAGATTTAAAGTGAAGAATGTGTGATGTATTTTCATTGAAAATGCCCAAGCAGTTACTAATCTTTCTATTAGCTTTCTGGGGAAAGAAAAATTATTCCAGCTTAACATGAATTCATATCTATGGGGCCATAAACTGGCAGGGGTGGGGGTGCTGGTCCTGCCACAGAGTCTGTGTCTGACAGTGCTTTTCACCCTCTACAATCAGCTTTTGGCAAGGGGTTATTCTGTTGAGACTGAGAGAAGTTCATAACAAGGGTAATGTTCATGATCTTACTGGTTTTGTTACACTCTCTCATCAGTGATCAAGTCATGACACCGATGAGGTCTCAGCTTGACCATCTCCTATTTGCACTGCTCGGCTGTCCTCAGCTCTGGGTATAAATTTGTCTTCCAGCTCCCCATTTACCAGCACAAACTTATCTCACTGCTTGTGCTGTAAGTGTTTTGACATCAGCCACTCCAAATTTAGAAGCTGATGTTATGGAAAATGTAATAACATTTTAAAAATGCCAACCCATCTTCTCTGCTCTCTTGCACTATGCTTTGTTCATCTGGGGAATTTCTTGCATTTCACACGGCCCAGACGATGTGGGTCCAGGATTGTGCCCCAGCAGGGATGTGGTACACAGCTCAAGCCCCAGACTAGGACACTGCAGCATTTTGGTTACTCTTTATACCACTTTTCTGACTGATCTCACCCTTGGTCTGCTTTCCCCTCGGTCTCCTCTCCAGCAGCCAGAGCTCCCTGGCTTTATGGCACCTTTGGTTGTGCTGACGTTTGGGGTTAACTCTTTGGGCTGACAAGCAGACTTGTAGCACCCAACACAGGGCGTCCCTTGTCTCAGCTCAGGCGACCCAAGCCCTAGAAACTTGGCTGATCCTGTCTCTTGCTTCCTGAGAAATGGCATTTCTTTATTCACCTAAACCCCTTTTTGAAGCTTCTTTTGAGTTTTATTCTCCCCAGAAGGCAGCATTTTTCTCTTGAGCAATGCCTGCTGGATGTTACCCCATGGATGCTGTACCCTGGGAGCTTCTACCTGGGGTGGGGGTCCAGCTGTACCCCCCCGGGAGCTGAGGCCACCCCTCCCTAGCTGCAGCGAGAAAATTTCCTTCTGCAGCACCTAGAACAGGCAGAAACAAAGGTCCCGGAGAAGGTGGGGAGGGGAGAAGGGAAGAATGAGCTAGGTTAGGGGAAATACAGCCTGGAAGAAAAGGAAAGGACCAACTGATCTGAAAGCCCCGATAAAAGCCTGAGACAAAGGACGAAAGAGCCTGGGAGATTATGAAGGGGAAGCGGGAGGAGGAGCAGCAAGATGCAGCAGAACCAAAGTGGGAATGATGTAAAGTGTGGCGGGGAGGAGGGGAGTTTCCTACCTAAAGCAGAGGGTGGTTTAAGTTACTCAGCCACCTCCGTTTACAGGAATCGAGCCCCTTATTCCCTTCTGGCTGGGAGCACCTGA
>NW_010413563.1:113148-114254 GCF_000710305.1 Buceros rhinoceros silvestris
GGTGGAACCGTGCCCGTTATTCCCTTCTGGCTGGTAGCACCTGAAAATGGAAAGAGCTGCACCAGCAGAGAAAAGTATCTGTGTCCATCGTAGAGCCCTGACAGCATCAGCCCAATTGCTCATCTCTTTCCCCGCACAACCGAGTCATTTCACTGGTGGGCAGAGAAGTCAGGGACACGCTGCGTCCAGCACCCTGCAGCGGAGGAAGCATTAGTACTGCTGTCCTTAGCCTTGTTATTTGCTTCTAATAAAAAGGTGGTCGTGACTCACTCCATTAAGAAACAAAAGCAGAGCTGTAATCGACTGAAAGGCAGTTGTTTGGATGCTGAGCATGAGGTGTGTAA
Organism: Buceros rhinoceros silvestris; assembly: GCF_000710305.1. NCBI lineage: Eukaryota > Metazoa > Chordata > Aves > Bucerotiformes > Bucerotidae > Buceros > Buceros rhinoceros. Next base: position 113,493 of record NW_010413563.1, read on the forward strand.
AAGGAGGAAGGTCACCTGCAGGTCAGGCCTGGAGACACATACCCTGCTGCCGGCACAGGGCAGGCTTCAGGTACTCCCCAGAGAGGTGATTTTTCTGGGCCAGTAGGATTTGCCCCCTCATTCAGACCAGCACTTCAGCCAGGAGGAGAGCGCGCGCGCGCGCGCGCGTGTGTGTGTGTGTGTGTGTGTGTGTGTGTGTGTGTGAATGTGTGAGAAGATCTCTTTCCCACCCCTCCACATTTCACTTGGGTTTCCTGGGAGGAAATGATGCTCTTGTGTGACTGTGCTGGCCCCCTCCTTCCTCCCAGGAGGGAGCAGTGCACTAGCAACTGCCTGCAGACCCTCTTCCTCTCCCTGTGCCGCACTGGGACCAGTATGCCAGCTGGGCTGTAATGGGGGGCTGAGATCTGAGGGACTCTGGCTGTTCCTCAGGGAGGAAGAAGGGGCTCCTGAAGCTGGGGGCTGGGAGGCAGGAAAGGCAGGTCGTGTCCAGGCAGTGCAGAGGTTTTCTGTGTAAGCAGGAATAAGTCACTGCACCCCTGCCCGTGCCTAGTGAAAAATAAAGGGGAGGAATCGGGCTGCCCGTGGATCGATGTGAAGGGTTTTTGACACATCTGTGGCAAGGCTTCTTATAGTGGGGATCCAGTTCTGGCAGGGACAGTGTGGAGCATGTGAGTTCTGGCAATGCCTGGCTGCTTCCCAGGGTGGGCGCAGGAGAAGGGACAGAGCCTGGCTGCTGCAGTGGCAGCGGCCAGGTGAAGA
>NW_010413563.1:114331-115304 GCF_000710305.1 Buceros rhinoceros silvestris
GTGCGCGCAGGAGAAGGGACAGGGCTGGGCTCCGGCAGTGGCAGCGGCCAGGTGAAGACAACACCCACGCTAAGACAGTCTGTGAACATCTGCCCCTGCCCACAAGCTATTTCTATTTTTGTTCCATCTCATACCCTGACTGACTCAGAGGAGGGGAGCGAGGCGGGTCAGGTTAGAAGGAGCCAGCCGGGGGATGCAGGGGGGTTGAAAGAGGAAGAGGAGGAGGAGATGCTTCAAAACCAGTGGTTGCTATTCTTTCGATCGGTGTGAACATTTTCCTCACACAATCTCTTTCACGCTTCTCTGTTTCAGCTGCAGGCGATGTGAGGCAGGGATGGCACTTCCTGCCCGCTGTTGTGGTGAACATACTTTCAGGGCACCATCAGAATAAATGACACCCTGCTCTTAGAGAGTTCCACTGGAATCTGCCTGGCCTGGAATGAGCTTGGCTGGAGTTCATGCTTTTGCCTAACTTCTTCCAGGAACTTTCAGTTTTCTTTTTGGTCATTTTGCAAAACCCATCTACAAGGAAAGGGCAAATGCCAAATTTCCTAATTCCTGTGTGTCTTAGCCTTGGGACTTCTGAACACAGACACAGACCGAGTCTGTAGTGTAAGTTTTGCAGATCCTTGAGGCTCAGCCTTGCAGCCTAGAAGTTTGCCACAAGGAAAGGGGCAAAAGACACAGCACACCACCCCCCAACAGATATGCCAGCAGGTGGCCCTCCTATCCCCTGCCTTGAGGATTCATGAATTCTGCAAAGAAGGCACATCTTGCCTTGTCCCAAGCTGTGATTCCTTGTTTCCTCCTTTTGGTGCCAGACTGTGAACCTCAGGTTAGGTAACCACATCCTCGGGGTGCTCCCCAGGCAGTCCACCCTTATCGCTCAGCCTCCGGAGCTGCCTCGATGCAGACTGCGGCCCAGGGAGGGACGCAGCTCTGCCGGAGCGGGTCTAGCAGCCGGCAGCTCCCA
>NW_010413563.1:115374-115774 GCF_000710305.1 Buceros rhinoceros silvestris
CCGCGGGGTGCGATCCCCACAGAGCCCACACCCCCCAGCCGCTGGGCAGCAGTGCCCTCGCAGGCAGGTGCAGGCAGGCCTGCCTGCGCTCAGGCCTTGCTGGGGGCGAGGACATACACAGCGAGGGCGGGATAAGGGAATAGAATACGGGAACTGAAACTCCCTTTGCAACCCGGTGTGAGAAACCTGACCCAGCGCTGCCCTTCCTCCCCTCCCTCTTCCTTCTCCTCCTCCTCCTCCCCCCAGCACACTTCCCGGCTCTCCTCGCTGACTGGGGAGGGGGAGCGGTGATGCTGGGATGAGCCTCAGGCCGATGACTGGAGAATTTTTGCGGCGTTTTTCAGCTTCCTCTGCCTTCGAGCCTGACTAACACCGCCCGCTGCCAGAGAGGGAGGGGATC
>NW_010413564.1:0-9610 GCF_000710305.1 Buceros rhinoceros silvestris
GCCCTGCCGCTGCCTGCCCCGCCGCCGGCCTCTCCCTGCTCCTCGTCCCTGCCTGCCCCGGGACACTGTGCGTGCTGCGCCCTGCCCCGTGCCCTGTCCCCTGTTAATGACTTGGAAGGAGGATTGGCTGGAGCGGGGCGCTGTGGGGACACGGGTCGCTTAGCAGGGGCTCGGCGTTGGGGGGCTGCCGCCCAAGGGGGATGGAAGCGCAGCATCTGCGCTTAGCTGGGGACCATGGCGCAGTAGGAAGCAAAAAGGACCGAGGTTTCCTGCACCTCCTCAGAAAATATTAGAGGTCAGGTTGGACTGGGCAGTAACCAACCCAATCTAGTTGAAGATGTCCCGGCTGGCTGGAGGGGGCTTGGCCTTGAAGACCTTTAGAAGTCCCTTCCAAGCCAAAGCTTTCTATGATTCTCTGAATATCCCTTTAGTCAGTTAGGGTCAGCTCTCCCAGCTGTGTCCCCTTCCACTTCTCGTGTACCCCCAGCCTACTTGCTGGTGGAGTTGTGAGAGAAGCAGAAAAGGCCACGACTCTCTGCAAGCACTGCTCAGCAGTAACTAAAATACCCCCCGTGTATTAGCAACGCCGTTTTCAGCACAAAGCCAAAGCACAGCCCCGTACCAGCTACTATGAAGAACTTTACTGTAGCCCAAACCGGCAAAATACTCATTAAGAAACTGATTATGATTGTTAAATAATCAGAATTAAAAGCTAGTGTTTTCTACCGTTATTCAAAGCAGAGGAAACGAAAGACTATTTTATGCTTTGGTGCCCTTACCACAACTTTTCCTTCTGACCTGATATGGTGGGAAAACAATTTTGTTATCCCCACCGTGCATGCTGAGTGGTTTTCTGCTTTATTCCCAGTCTCTTTTAAAGAGCTCTGTCTAGGACTTTGTTCTGCAGACCTTATACCCAAGGGTTGCTTCATTGAGGTAAGTGTTGTTGACTAATTCTAGCCATTACAAGGAAGAAATTAAGTTCTGTAAATAAGAAAATGTGATCCATGACATGGAAAAACAAGAGGATCAGTGAACTACCTACCAGGAGAGTGCCCGGTGTAGTCAGCTGGAGGAGGAGAAGGCCTTTGCTAAAGTTTGCACTGGTGCTGAGGGAGCACGGCTTAAAATCTTGAAAAATAAATTTTAAGGAGCAAGTGGTAAATGAAAAAAATGTGGCAGTGATTGTGTTCAGCCTGTTCTCCCCAAGCTGGAGATCTGGTGCTCAGGATGTATATCTGAAAAGTAATCACAGGTAGGGAAGATGGAACCTGGGATCAAATTGTCGGTAAAGCAGCTGTAGGAGTAGAGCACAGAGGAAGGTTACGTTAATATTTACTTGCCAATGCAAAAGAAGATGCTGATCCTAGGACAGGACAACATGAACCTCACAGAGGGTGCAGGCACAAAGGAAGCAGGTGTGAAGAAGGAAGAGAATGTTTAGTTGTTTGGGAATGTGTTTTTTCTGCTGGTTAAAAGTACTTCAATATCTTTGGAGAGGCGTGGCTGAAGGAAATGGAAATGAAGCCAGTTGCTCACTGGGTAAGGAGGAGCTGGGAAGATGGCCAGGGATGCATTGCAAAGAGCTTTGAAATGTAATACAGAGGTAAGCATCATTGCTATAACAGCAATAAAAGGCTGGAGGATGACAGCAGGGTGGTTTGTTGTGAGTAATTTATAGTAGTTTAATTCATACCAAAATAATTATAATAAGGATTTTAATCATAATTTAAATCACCAAGAGAGCAAATTAGAATTAAATAAGTGATATTAATCTTATTTTGTAGGCTTACTTTTTAAGGATTTTCTTCCCTAAAGGAAAGATTGATTCTCATTGTTTGCTGAACATTCAGAAATCTTAAACTAAGAGTAATCTTTTCACAAAATAATCCTTTTTTTTTGTTAGCCTTGAGAATACACTACATATACACACAAGTAGTTCTATAAGTTAACATGCATTTATTATTTATGTAACATACACAAATTTTCAATGTCATGATTTTGTAAACTGTTGAATTACGCTTCCTATTTATTAAATAATTACTTTGTTTATTCCAGACTTGACAAGATATTTGTGGCATTGGACTAGTAGAAAAGAATAAAGCAGAATTTTCAATTTGTCTTTTGAGTGAAATATGATGAACAAATCTAAGAAATGTTTAAAGTTGATATATTTATTAAACAAAGCTTAAGAAACTGAGATGATAATTATAATAAATGTCATACCTAATGATTATTTGGATTGGAAGTGGAAACTAAGCTTTCTGGCTTTAATATTGTCTAAGTTTGTAGCTGGTTTTCTTAGGACCTTGGCAACAGGTATACCATGCTTCAATTTATTTTTAAATATAAGCCAAATTATTTTATAATTATTTTATAGGTTACTGTAAATCTGGGCTTTAAAATGGATGGCCATCTTTTCGTGTGTAATTTAAATAGGTTTAACTGGGGAAAAAATTACACTCAGGTTTAAGAAAAAACATTAAAATATTTCTTGTTAAGAAAAAAACAACAGAACCACAAAGAAAATATTTATTAATGACTTGGCTGGCTGCTCATGCTTTCACACTGTTCCCTGCCCAGACTCTCTTCCATTCATGTGCTCTGTGTCCGCTGATACGTTGAGAAATAACATGCAGCCTTCTAGTTCCCAAACTGAACTGTTTTCATTAAGATAAAGTATTACAGAAGGACAGAGTCAGAGCCATGGGCTTCTTGATAGCTCCTCCCATTCTTCCTTCCTTTCCTCCTCTTTTGAAATGCTGTGCAGGTTCCTCTGCTTGCCTTTCAGCAGCTGGTCCTGTGCCACGTGTGCCAGTCTGTGGTGGTTTGCCACAGTTCCCTGGGCATGATCCATCACAGGTTTGTGGCTATCAACCACATTCAGCTGTAGCTTCCAGGTCTCTCACAGACTGTGAAGAATAAAGGTCTTCAACCCTATTTACCTTTTCTTGTTTGTGTTAGTGGAGAATCTCCTTCTGCCCACTGCAGTTCTCCTGGTTGTATTGGAAGGTGTCCTGTTGGTTCCTTGTAGACTTAAATACTTTGTCTCCTTTGGGATGTAGAAATGAGGGGAGAGTTGAGGCTTATTATTTTGGCATGCCCCTGTCTGTCCATATGTATTACCTGGTTACTGCTGCTAGTTTGTTGTTACCACCAGCTCTGCTCTGGCTTTATACCCACCTCTTGCCCTGTGTTGGTTTGCTGAAAATGCTGTGCTTGGTGGTTACTGATGTAGCTGTTTCCTGGTTACATGTAGATGGTCCACATGTGAGCATTGCATTTTGGGTCTGTTGCTGCAGAAGGCACCCTAGCTGAGAAACCTTTATCCGCCTTGCTATATGAGCCTTTAAATGTGTTTGGATTAGTGGTTACTCCTCTTTAAAAAAAACCCCATATGTTGGACACATAATTTGTACTTCACACAGAGAAGCAGGAACACTTGCTCCTTACCATAAGGTGGAATGAAATATGTATAATTTTACTCAATATTATCCCATGCTGTTTGAAATGTGGAGTCCTTCCTATAGTAGTAATACTGTCATCTACAATCTGATGACTGGTTGTCTTCCTTGTGCCTGGGTTCAATTTGCACGTCCAGAGTTGTGGAACAGATGGACAGATGTAGCTAGTAAATGACTGCAGCTGTGTAGATGTCTTATGCAGCTCAGGATGACGGAGTTAATTTTTGATCTCACAGGCAATGAACACTTTGCACCAGATACACTAGGTAATTTTTTCTTTGGTCCTTATTCTTGCTCTGCCCCACTCTGCTCATGAAATATGGACCTGGAGCCTTACTGTTGGGAAAGTAAAACACTTCACAAGTGTCCCGGTCTGAGTTAGATCAGAACTAACTCTGTTCAGTGATTTTACTTTTCAGCTCAGTCTCTTCTAAGTAACGGCACTTTCTGAAATTAATGGCATGTTTTCACAGTGTCTGCTTCTAGAAGTGGCAGTGCTTGATGTTCACAGCTACTACCAGGGACTGGTGTGCAGAAAGGCTCTTGCTGATACTTGCTCCTATGGAGACCAAGGTCACTGCTCAATCCTGTGTGTCACATTGAGGGGTGCAATAAGAAGCCGAAGCTGTGGGTCGGAGCGGCCAGGACAGGTGACCCTAAACTGACCAACAAGGTGTTTCATCCCATAGATGTCATATTCAGTATAACGCTGAGGGATCACAAGGGTCAAGCTCTCTTCTTCAATGGCTGTCTTCCGAGGAGGATGCTGTCTGTCCTGCCTTTAATCCCAATCTGTGAATTTCTGAATCCAGTTCCAGAATCCAGCTCCTGAATCCAGTTCCAGAATCCAGCTCCTGAATCCAGTTCCCATCTGCCACTGAGTCCTGTCTGGGACTTCCCCAGCACCTGCCCACAGCATCAGTGGTGACAGTAATATAATTGCTATCAGGGGGGTTGGGTTTGGTATTGGTATTACATATACATATATATATTTGTATGTATTTTATTGTTATTATTCTCATTAAAGCAGTCTTAGTTTTCTTTTCCAATCCATAAGTCTCTCTCCCTTATTCATTTTCTCTTCCCCTTTCTCTTCTTAGGAGGTTGTCCTGGTTTTTCTGGGATAGATCATAGAATCAATTTTCTGTTCAGGAAAGCTGCTTTTTTGAGAAGACTGCAGTACCCAATTTAGGTAGAACAAAGTTGGTAAGACATTATTTTCATTTGTGGCCAGCCATGGTATGGGGGGCTCCATAGGGTCAAGGTCTTTAGCAGTTTCAAGTTAGCCAGGTGTTAAAGCCAGGGCAGGTGACCCAAGCTGGCCAACAGAAGCATTCCATACCATAAACATCACACTCACTATAAATTAGAAAGTTTGCTGGGGAAGGTCTCTTCTCCTCAATGGCCACCATCCTTGGTGGGTGTTGCATGTCATCCTGCTCCTGAACGTTACTTTCCTGTTTGCTGAGACGACTGCGCTTCCACTGGAGCTGTGGTGCTCCTGGTGCTTGACACCTCGCATTCACTGCTGGGAGCATGTAGCTCATGACCACTACAGGGGTGTTAAAGAATTTAATCAATCTTGTGGGTAACTCTAGGCTTGCTTTATTCAACAACTCAGAGTTGGGCCATCACCTCAGTGAGTGGCAAAGTATACAGCACATGTTCTTAGTATATATGGTTTTCTTTTCTAACATTATGTAACTAGGTAAAGTCCTCGGTGTTTTTCCATAGATCCTCAGTTCTTCGTTCTTCATTGATCAAAAATTCTATTCAATTCCTTTGTTTCAGCAAATCTTGTATTCTTCATTTACTTCTTTCAAGTCTGTCCCAGTTGCCTCGGTTTCTTGGGACATAGGATGAGGATCACCTTCAAAATTCTAGGAAAACTTGCGTTGTTCTATTATATTCTATGTCTACTTCAAACAGATATCCTTAAAATTCATCTATTCTAAGTTAATCAATGATCTATCCTTTGAGGATTGCCAAATTTCTGTTGATTCAGCTTAACTGGGGTTTAGGCCAGCCCTAGTAAGGACTATACAAGGATAAATGAGCAGCTTTTGTTTCATACACACCTGTATCAATAACTAAAACAATATTCTATTCTCTAATGTTGCAGCAGTAGAAGTTTAAGGCTTATGATTAATTCTTTTACAGGGGCTGAGTATAACTTTGTGTACTGTATTTCAGTATTAGTATCAGGATTTTTACTGTTATTTTATTGAATCTGTTTCCATTTCAACCCACAGGGCTCCTTTCATTTTCCCAACTCCTATGCTTGGAGGGGGGCTGTGTCATTGGGTGATAGAACACTATAAGATAGACTAAATGGAGACGTGCTGGATTAATGCTAACAGCACATGATTCGGCATGCCAGTGCCAGCCTCCCGGTAAAGAAGCCCATAAATGGATTTAGAGTCAGAGTAAGTGAAAAGCCTTTAGACTCCCTCGGATTCTCAGCAGGGATGCGCTAGCAACCCACGCTTACCCCATATGTCCAGAGACCACAGTATAATTTGATTTATAAGCTACATGAGTAAAAGGGATATGAAGACGCAACTGAGAGTGATGTCTGCTTGCATTTGACTGACACGCAGTTTCCTAGACTGCCCAGGTGGTGGCAGATGTGGAAGATATTAAATCAGTATTTTCAACCTGTTTTGCAATGGAACTGAACTGTTTCCTAGGTGGGTTAGAGGTGCCCTCTTCTGATATTGTTACGCTTTCACACCTCCAAAGCCATTTAAGTGACTTCCATTTTACATGGAAAATACCTGCTTTCCAATGTAGTTAGTCCTTAACTCAAGTGTTATCTGCGGTTATATCTCTTGTTAAATTTCTGCTAAATCAAAGTCTAGTGACTAGAATTGTTGGGGAAGGGCTTTTTAATTTGTCTATTTGTTTAAGCTAATGAAGTGCTATTGATTTACAGGGGGTATGTGGAATTAACTCCAGCATCTGCTGTACCACACAGAAGACCCACAGATTTTGTCTCAAAGTTTCTGGTGGGTCAGGACTTGCTCTTGGAAGTGTCTGTCCATTGGTGCTGGGGTCACCCCCTGAGGCTTTTAAATGAGAACCTCCCATGTAGTCACAGAGTCTCCTGGCCTCACTCCTTGTTTCTTGAAGGCAGAACTTACATCTTTCTCTGTTTTCACCCTCTTCCTGCTACTGGTGTTTACTCAAGCCTGCAATGTTCTGATATCCTTTATTTATTAATATTTCCACAGATTTTAGGAGCATACCAGCAAATTAAGTGCCACAGTGCTTTGGCAGGGGGCTTGGATGGGCAGAAAGGATGACTGTGATAGTCTGACTTCTTGCTTAATGCCAAGGAACTCCTTTGTATTAGTTCTTTCTTCAAACCTGGTAGCTAATCTGCTACTGCTGTAGTAATTGCCTGAGTGACAAATATAGGATGTATATTTTGATTATCGTTTATGCCGTGTTACCTAGTTTATGCTTCAGTGGGTTATGTTAGCCATTTCACCCCAGCATGACTATTGGAGCTCATGTTCTGCCAATATTCACCATGGCATTTGAAGTCTTTTCCTGAGTCTGTGCTTCCCATGGTAGATTCTCCTATCCTGTAAGTGTGCTTTGCAGTCACCAAAAATAAAATCCTTTGCATCTGAGAAATTAACTTCATTATTCTTTCTTGAAAAACAAGAAAATCCTCAAAACAACAGAGCTTGCCAAACTCCAAAATGCAGCTACAATATACTACCAAAACGCAAATGCATGGAGTAAAAAATTATGGTGAATCATGCTTTAATCCCAATCTTAATCTCCTTTGATGCTTTTCCAATTATTCATACATTCCAATTTTTCAAATGTTTTTAAGCAGCATTCTTGGCATCCTCGGTTATGCAAATAGCCATACTGTGTATATCCATGCTTTGCGTAATTTCTTAGTTTCTTTGGGAATGTGGTGAACCTTTTTTGTCCTGGTTGATTTTGGAAAGCTGAAATTTGGGTGCCCTCAATTACAAAATGGTGAAAACATGCAATAAATTATGCTAGGGTTTAATATATCAAAGTGCCTTCCATCTGAGGGGGTTGTGTTAATGCTACTCTAGACTACAAGTTGCTTGTGGCAGGAAGCACCATTTCATTCTGTATTTGTGCAATATCAAACTACAGTCAAGTCTCTGTCCAGTACAAGGTCATCAAGAAGCTACTGTAATATAAATATAGTACAATAGTAGATTTCCACCTGCTGGGTTTTTTTTTTTTTACATTTCAGCTAAAATTAGATGGAACCACTGAATTTTAAGTGAGCCCAAAACTTCTGCTGCTTCATTTAAGAAAAAAAAAAGAAGGACTCTACTTAATACTCAAGCTGATAAATTTGTTATCCTCTGGTGACCTGACAGATCCTGGGCATGTGTACATTCCAAATTGCACTGCTAAGATGGAAAAGCAATGAGTTTGGCTTTTCATTGGGGAATATAATGAGTTGCAACACAGTTTTGTCTCTGTTCTCTATTTAAGCTCTGTGTAAACAAAGAACAAATACAGGGGTCTTTCCCTTGCCATTGTTTTAAGCTTTATGTGGGTAGACATAAAACTTTGTAGGTTACAGCAGGAGCATCTGTGATGGTTGTACCTGAAGGATTATTATGGCCATAATTATTTGCAGGTCACTCTTGGATTGATTCTTTCACAAGTCAGTCATAATCTCTGCTTCCAGGCTGGCTGCTTTATTTCTCCCCTAGCAGGTTTTTGCCTTTCAGAAAGAAAGAAGAAGGAACTGTAAAGGAAGAAAAGGCTCCTCCGGAGGAAAGGATTGTCAACAAGATTTAGTCTCCCACTGAACCTCTGCCTCCAAAGTAAGGTGCATTCTGGAAGAGTTCCTTAATTTTTCCACTGAAGATGAGGGGGGTAAGAGGTGTGGTAGGAACGGAGTGGCATTTAACTCTTGTGGCCTTTACAAACAAATGCAATACTATATTAGGTTTTAACTTAATTTTTGGAGTCATATGATTTTATTTGACCCAGATATAATTACAAAGAGTTTGTTAGAGCAAATATTTCTTTTTCTAAAAACTGATTTAATGAAACTGAAATACTTTTTTGGAATTTATCAGCTTTGATAGACTTGAACCATCTTTTGGAAGGGAACATATGGAAAAGCCATGGAAAGTGAACAATATTCTGTTATAATGTGCATATGGAGGATATTATGTTTGCATATTCAAATGGAAAGATGCAGCCCACCTTGTTCACTGAGGTCTTGATCTGTGTGCACATATTATGGAAACGGGTGAATGAAAAAGAGCTGAAGATATCTCTGGATAAAATGGGGAAGCAGAACTGTGGGACAACGTAAGCTGTGAAAAAGGCCAGCTTGTGGAAAACTGTGGGTGAAACTCAGTACCCAGAGAACCTGGGAAAGGAGCAGAACCATAGTCGCTTCTCCTGACCTTCCCCACCTGCAGCATTATGATTGCAGCATGTGCAAGTCTGTAAACCACCAGCCATCCAGTTATGCTTTGGAGGAAGCTTGTGCTGTTAGGGAGGTGTGAGTAATTCATGGCGCTTGTGAGAAGGGTGTGGAGCACAGCAGCCAGAACAGGGCAGTGATGCCTTCCAGTATGTTCCCTCGCCCACGGCTCCTGCCTGCTGGGGCAGGGGGAGCGGGAGGCCTCCCCCAGGGGAGAGGCGCGGGAGGTGCGCTGAGAAGAAATGCTGCTGGGTGGTTAGTTCCTGAAGCTCCAGGTGAAAGGGTATCACCATGTCCCTCTGTCTGTCTGTTGTTTCTGAGATCTCGAGTTTCATACTGTCTTTGCTACGGTAGCAGCTGCATGCTCTCAGTTGCGACAGGGCAGCTCTTCCTCTTTGCCCGCCTTCCTTTCTCACCTTGCCAAGCTGCACCCCACCAGGAATGAAAGACTGTGGAAAAAACTAGCACTTCTACCGGGGCAACACTCCCCATCCTCAGAGGAGGCAGGACGCCTTGCCTGGACTCTGCGCTGTGCAGGCGATGAACCGAAGAGGCCCCTCTCACAGCGATCCCCCAATGAGTGAACATGCCCAACGTGCAAGGTAATGGAACCGCAAAGCCAGCACGGAGCACTCAACTCCCGCTGTGAGACAATCAAGGAGAAGCAGGCGCCGCCGTGTTTTCAGGGGGTGTCGAC
>NW_010413565.1:0-2348 GCF_000710305.1 Buceros rhinoceros silvestris
TGCAGCGCGGGCGAACACTGACCTCCAGAGGGCCCAGCGCGGAAATTCAAGGCTGGAAACCCCTCCTGGCCCCCGGGAAACGCGGCCGGGGGGGAACGGCACGGCCCCCGCGGAGCCGCCGGCAGCGCGGAAGGTGTCGGTGGAAGCAGAGGCACGCACGCGAAGAGCGGGGAGAGAGCGGTGGCCTGGCTGGTAAAGCGATTTTTGTAGCAGTGTTTTCCTTCAGAGTTCGCTGTGTGAGAAGATGCTGTCAACGCACCTGAGTTTCAACAAGGATGCGGTTGTGTGACGAGCTTGAATGAACAAAGTTAAAACATACGTACCCGCATCTTCCCAAGCAGAGATGAGGAGCTGGAGTAAAGATTGAGCCCACAGACCACACTGAGCATCCTGTTTCTTGGCTTCATGTTCCTGCGCTGATGCATTGGTCCTGGCCAGAGGCAGGGGATGCAGTCCAGCGATGGGCAAATCCCACCACATGGGTGGTTGGACCTGGAGAACTCGAGTAGGAGACTGTTGCTGGAAGGCCAAACTCTTGGAAAGGGAAAGCACAGGGAGGGTGGAGATATGGGGCTTGTTCCTCTTGAGCACCACCTTGGTACCACAAATTAGAGGCTTCCCAACATGCTGCTGTAAACAAAGGCTTCTGCCCTCGGCCTGGGAGGAAACACTCCAGCTCATGCTTCTGGCACCTTCCTGGCACACGGACTTAGCTAAACTCTGGATAAAGGCAGGGAGGCAAGAGGCAGCAGCTTGCAGCTCAGCCCGGCTGGATGGCCAGCAGTTGTGTGCTACAAGGCACTTCCCTGCCTCCTAACAACCCCATCCCATTCAGTTTGCTGTGATGAATGGTACAAAAACCCGAAATGGTGCTCTGGAGGAGGGGATGCATCCAGCTTCAGATGCTGGCCAGCCTAAAACACTGGTCGCTGCTGCTCCTGGTGGCGAGGAGGGAGCTGCTGGGGCAGGATGGCTTTGGAAAGCCCTTCCATTACTGATCGCATTTAATGGCTCATTTATGTTCTCATTGAATTAAGTGAAAAACTCCTGTTGACTTCCGTGGGAAGGGCCATACCCTGAATTAAAAAAATAAATTCTGTTTTTCCCTAGGGAGAGCAGCTACTGCTTTAGATGAATAATTACCACAGTGGAGATAAGCAAGGAAAAAAAAAAAACTGTAGCACTTGAGTCAGGCAGTTTTAAGCATATGATTAAACCTTGGTACCAGTTGTTTGTCAATTTTTGCTCTGCAATTCTTTTTAATTTCACTTCTTTCCAAGAGCCAGTATTTAAAATGTCAGCCTTTACTTCGAATATTGTTGCTCTTTTCATCTTGAGTCACCACCGCCTAGATGCAGCTTGCAAGAAGTGAACACATGGACTTTCTTTTTTCCCATGTTGCAACGTAGCGGGAAGACTTAAACTTTTCAGACTGACTTCTTTTATTATTATTATTCCTTAAAGGCAGAATGCTGTGAGTCACAAAACTACAACATGCCTCACTATATAAACATTGTGTGCATCTTTGTACTTACTCCTTTAAAAAACGTTTAGGACACAGGAAGATCAAATGTTGCATCAGTTGCCAGCGATGTTTTTTGGCTGACACATATAAGCATTATGAAGCCCCCAAAAAAGACAAAAAGAAGTTTTATTGAGCAATTCACCATACTATTGATTTTCCCATGGAAAAACGCCTGCCCTGCCTTTACTAGGAGACTGTAACACAAAGCCGTAAGACAGATGTGCCTCCCTGCACACTCATACGTACATATACACGCATTTAAGTACCTTTTACACTGCTGCATGAAGGCTTTTGGCTAACGTTCCCCCAGCACACACATTCGCTAAGCAAACACAGCTCTACCCCGAAGGAGATGATGGATTCAAAACAGCAGACAGGTGGTTACTGTAAAATCTAATTTCAAATCTGCATATGGCTGATGCTCTGATTAAGCTCTGCTTCTCTAGCTCTCAGAATAAACAGACCCATTTGACATGATGACAACATAACCTTTGGATGTCCTTTGCTGTGCACGCTCTGTGTCTGATAAGACACATTCCATACTTCCCACATATGATGGCTGCAATGCAGATGGCAAGGCTTGCAAATGCCAAATTTCTTCGCAGAAAACAAGGAAATCAACGCTGCTTTTGCAGAAGATGATTTTATGATAGATTGCTATTCTTACTGGTGTTAATACACACTGGGAATAACATCAGCTACATCCAGAGCATGCGCTTTAATCATTACAACCAGCCCAGCAAGCCGCAAAATCTACCTCCAGCACAGCAAATTAGTTCAGCGGCTTCCCAGGCAGACAAGACGCAGGGCTGCCGCTCCTCAA